>NC_138779.1:91396269-91576269 GCF_965119305.1 Pelophylax lessonae | reverse complement strand
GAATACATACATATATATACAATTACGTGAGAGAGAGAGAAATATATATTTAGGGAAACAATTGAAACACACCTTTTGGGATTTGAGAAGTGAGATTGTGACGATTGACCAGATATGTAAGCCAACAATCTGACTCATCACTCATGAACATCCCTAAATTTGGCGTGGCAATTATATCAGGCGTTCTTATGTGCATTTTGGCTGGCGTTTTCCCAGGCGTTTTGACATGCATTTTTTGGGCAGGCATTGTTATATGAAATCACCTACAAAAGCCCCAAAAACAGACCACAAACACGTACATGTGAACGTAGCCCGTTTGGGGGCGTTTGAGGGGGATTTGTCCAGCTCAAGGATCAGCTCCCAAAACAGGCAAAAAATCCAATCCTATTCAGTTCAATGGCCCCTGTTTCCATGTGAGCATTTTGACGGCATGAGGAAAACACCCAACGCTCACTGAGAAATAGCACAATGATTAGGGAGTCTGCCTTCCTGCTGTAGGTTTGTAAGTTCGAATCCGGAAGGTGCCCTCTGTATGGGCAACACTTGGATATCTCCAATCCTCCAAATGTTGACATCATTAATTTTGTTCATGTTTGAAAAAGGCATGTGTATCAGCAAACTTTTAATCCAAAGACATGAACAAAATACAAAAGATGCCCCATAAAGTCAATATGTAGCAATATTGTGAGCTAAAGCTCTATTTGTTTGTTGGGCATACTTTGCTAATTAGCCAAGTATAAGGGATATATATATATATACCTTCAGTTAAATGTGTAGTAAAATGGTAACACTTGGCCATACCCATATGGAAGAAAAGGTAGTATTTGCAATATATTTCTAAAAACATTCTTTGGAAACACATAAAATATTGTCAAAATTGTGACATTTCCTTGATATGTGTGAAATGCTAATAATCTTTCTTTGAAATATGTTTTACATCTATTTTTTTTCTATCTGACGACCAATTCCCCAATGTAATATTTTGTGGGTTTTTTCAGAGAATGTGGAGGTTCTATATAAACACTGTAGATTTGACTGCTATGATTTCGGAGTTAGCAGGAAAGGTGTATGGAATGTGATGGTGTTTACTAAAGGATCCCTTGTTGGAAGTGTGCATGTTTTTCCAATTCCGCCGGTTTTTGCCATTTTCTATGGGCGAGACAGCGGATTTGCAAGCGGTATTCAAAAAAAAATTGACCCAAAATCGCGCTGGCGAAATTTTTTGAGCCAATTTGACGTTGCGCATGCGCACATTCGCGAGTTCGCAGCTCGCGGCTGGAGGAGCTGTTTAACCTTTCCACACTTTCGCAGATATCTCTCTTTCTAAGTCAGTTTTTGAGATTTTTTAAACGCAAGTCATCTCCAAATTGACTTCCACACCTTCCACAGTGATTTGGGATTTTTGGGGGTACAGGGGAAAATTTGGCTAAACTTTAGTCGAGCTTTTAGCTGGCGTGGTTTTAAGTCGCGCTCTGACCATATTGCATCTTAATGAATCTCACACTAGGCGCTATTTTCCGCCCGCCGTTCTTTGAATGCCAATTTCAGACTTAAATAATCGCCGCTTCGCAAAATCACGCCGAAACGCCAATTCGCCGTACTATGAATCAGGCCCATAGTGTCTGTCTTTCATTCCCAGTGACGGTGAGTACCATCACAAAAAGTATCTGTATTATTCTTCAAATGAATCCTGGCTCTTTGAGGGTGGGGCTTAGTGGATGGGAGGAGGCAGGGCTTAATCTTGACTTGTGCAGAAGTAAATGTCTTTTGAACAGCCTGAATCTAGAATATGAAGACTCCGTGCGGACTTAGGGATTAATCAAAGACTTAAACCTCGTACACACGATCAGATTATCGGACAAATTTTAGTCCGTTTTTTCTTGCATGCTAATCTCGAAATATCGAAAGTGAAAAGGTTACTTTCATATGAAAACTCTCGCACGGCAGAATTCAACTTAAGAAGTGATGTCATGTGTTGAATTGTTTTGTATGTATTCTTTTGTTTCCGAGCATGCGTAGTTTTGCTCTTAAGATTTTTTTTTCGGACGAAAACTGTACTAATTAAACTAAAATTGGACATTGTGTTCACATACGATAAAAATTTTAAAGCCCGCACATTTTTTTTCGTCTGAAAATTCGTAATCGGCTGTCAAAAGCACCATACTAATGATCGGAAAATCGTCAGAATTTTACTTCCGATTTTCTTATCGTGTGTACAGGCCTTAACATAGGTGCAAAGAGACACTACAAAGTGCTTCAGTATCATTGCTACCCTAGAGTCTTTTTAGGTTACTTGACGCCAAATCACGTACATGTACATGATTGGCTTCAAGTGGTTATACCAGGGCTATGACTGCAGCTGTATAATACCAGAATTTTTTTTTTTAGCTGGTTTTGCTGTTTTATCTAGAAGCAATCCTAGTGGCTGATTAGCTGCTGGATTGCTTTTACAGGCAGTGGAGAGGGGGGGATGCTCCCGTGTGATCAAGGAGCCCGGTATCCAATCTGGCAGTGCCACTGGGTGATCACAGAGCTGGCCGGAGACCTTCTGGTCCCTGGCTGTCTATGGTCCAGAAGGCCGGAAGCCAACTTCCAGTTAGGCATACTGTATGTAAAAATAGAAAAGTAGTGCAGCACTTTACAATATTATGAAAACATTTTTATATATGGAAATCCCACTATACAGTATGCAAAACAGTTATAAACAGAATCTACTTAAAGGGCTAACAGTGCAATATTGCAAAAAAAAAAAAAAAAAAAATAGATTGGTTTTGTAACATATAAACTAAACAAAGTGCAGAAAGTGCAACAAATAAGTGCAAAAAAATCAATGATAGATGAAACTTCATATTTAAAGAGTCCACGCAAAATGCCTCCAACATGAATGTCTATGTAGTTTATCCTTGGTGCAATGATGAAGACCACCACCACCAATATGCATTTACCAGAGCAAGCAAATAAATCTGCCTGATATAGTTAACACTCAGGACCTCCTTTCTGATCCCCACAGTAGATAAACCAGGCAGCAGTCAGGCACATCTGAGCAAATCATCCTACACAGGGAAAAGCTCACCACAAGGAGCCCAAAAAAGGTATAATAGTGTAGTCATTTTATTCAACTTAAAAGGCATACTGTACAAGTTAAAAGGTCTCCACGTGGATAATACCCCCCTGTAAGATTTCTTTGCTTGCTCTGGTAAATGCATATTGGTGGTGGAATTAGTGGACTTTTGGATTCATGTGTGTCTTCATCATCACCACACCAAGGAGCACTTACATAGACAAAGGAAGCATCTTTGCTTGAACTCTTTTATATAAAATTTCATTTATTATTGATTTTTTTAACCTTTTAATTTATGTGTTACAAAACTAATCTAATTTTTTGCAGCATTGAATTGCATTGTTGTTTGCACTTTCAGTAGATTCTAAACTATCTGTTTATAACTGTTTTGAATATGGTGGGATATCCATCCATGCTAATTTTTTCATAATGTTGTAAAGCGCTGCACTGCCTTTGTATTATTGCCCACGTGAGATATTGTCACCTCTTAGATCGAGCAGCTGAATATTACCTAGTGCTCACTGTTTGATATACTGTATGTAAACACTGCCTTTTTTTTTTTTTTTAAGCATGAGATTAAGGTCTCCAGGTAGAGGAGAGATCTGGGGTCCTAAAGGACCCCAGATGTCCCCATAAAGATTGCTTGTCATTCCTTATTTCTATGACAAGGATGTTTACATTTCCTGTGATAGTAATAAAAGTGATTAAAAAACAATTAAAGGGACATTGTAAAAAAAAGAAAAAAAATATAAAATAATAAAATATTTTTTTTTTAAAGCGCCCCCATTGCTACAATGTAAAGTAGTGAGTGTACGGCTTGTATAACAGTGACAATTTGCTGTCCCCTCCACACACAGCCATAACTCCACACACAGCCATTAATGTCTAAACTGCTGGCAACAAAAGTGAGTACACCCCTAAGTGAAAATATCTAAATTGGGCCCAATTAGCCATTTTCCCTCCCTGGTGTCATGTGACTCGTTAGTGTTGCAAGGTCTCAGGTGTGAATGGAGAGCAGGTGTGTTAAATTTGGTGTTATTGCTCTCACTCTCTTATACTGGTCAATCGAAGTTCAACATGGCACCTCATGGCAAATAACTCTCTGAGGATCTGAAAAAAAGAATTGTTGCTCTTCGTAAAGATGGCCTAGGCTATAAGAAGATTGCCAAGACCCTGAAACTGTGCTGCAGCACGGTGGCCAAGACCATACATCGGTTTAACAGGACAGGTTCCACTCAGAACAGGCCTCGCTATGGTCGACCAAAGTGGTTAAGTACATGTGCTCAGCATCATATCCAGAGGTTGTCTTTGGGAAATAGACATATGAGTGTTGCCAGCATTGCTGCAGAGGTTGAAGGGGTAGGGGGGTCAGCCTGTCAATGCTCAGACCATATGCCGCACACTGCATTAAATTTGTCTGCATGGCTGTCGTCCCAGAAGGAAGCCTCATCTAAAGATAATGCTCAAGAAAGCCTGCAAACAGTTTGCTGAACTAGGGACATGGATTATTGGAACTACGTCCTGTGGTCTGATCAGACCAAGATAAACTTATTTGATTCAGATAGTGTCAAGTGTGCTTGGCGGCAACCAGATGAGGAGTACAAAGACAAGTGTGTCTTGCCTACAGTCAAGCATGGTGGTGGGAGTGTCATGGTCTGGGGCTGCATGAGTGTTGCCGGCACTGGGGAGCTACAGTTAATTGAGGGAACCATGAATGCCAACATGTACTGTGACATACTGAAGCAGAGCATGATCCCCTCCCTTCGGAGACTGGGCTGCAGGGCAGTATTCCAACATGATAATGACCCAAATCTATAATACAGCTTCTATGAATGGAGGAGGGAAGCAGTAAGAGCAGACAATAGTCAGCACCCCCGATGAGTGCCTGTGACAGGTCCCTCAGCTCTATTATCCCCCACAGCACCAAAAGATTAAAGTGAGTCTAAAAGCTCAAGGTTTTTTATTCTATGCATGAAGGTAAAAAACCTTCTGTGTGCAGAATCCCCCCAGACCCCCCCCCCCCCATACTTACCTGAGCCTGATCTTTCTCCAGCGCTGTTCACAGGAGCCTCACAGGAAAAAAATTATGCTGGATATCTATACTGATATGGACTGGGTAATGCGTTAGGAACGGAAGGATGGAATAATGTTTGATAGAAATTAAAATGATCAACCTACAGAGGGCTGAATTCAAAGACACCCCGAAAATCAAAGTAAAAAAATGATGAGGCAGGCTAGTCCATTTTCCTGAAATTAGCAACTCAAAATAGTAGTCAGTAGTTTGTATGGCCCCATGTGCTTGTATGCATGCCTGACAACGTCAGGTCATGGTCCTAATGAGACAACAGATGGTGTCCTGGGGAATATCCTCCCAGATCTGGACCAGGGCATCACTGAGCCCCTGAACAGACTGAGGTGCAACCTGGAAGCATTGGATGGACCAAAACATCAGAGGCGTAACTAGAACTTTCAGGGCCCAGGTGCAAGAAACCATGAAGGGCCCCCGGACCCCTGGCCGGGGCCCTTCCCTTTAAGCCTGGGGCTCTTCCCACTAATCCTGGGGCTGTTTACTCTCATTGCGGGGCCCTTTATTACGGTCCTCCAGCAGGACCCTTTCACAAGTCCTGCAGTGGGCCCCCTTCCTGCTATCTTGGGGACTCCCCACAGTGGTGGAATGCCAGGGCCCGGTCGCAAATGTGTGACCTTTGCGATCCTGCAAGTTCACCCACAGGTGTCAGTAGTTTTTATTTTTTGGTATTTTAAATGTATTATTTTTTATCATTTTATTTTATTTTTTTACAATGTCACTGTCCATTCAAAAAAGGAGGAGCTGGTAAATTACATATTCACCAACCCCTTCCTAGTTCTCTTTTGTGACACATCCCCTGCAGCCGGCAGGAGAGGGGAGGGAGCACAGTGGGGGGGGGGGGGGGTCAGCACAGTGGGGGGGGGCAGGGAAGCACACAGGGGCCCAGAGACAGCAGAACACAAGTGAACTGGATAGGAGGAGTGGCGGGGGGGGGGCAGCATACAGAGGAACCAACTCCATTTTCCTCCTGCAGCTACAGGAGGAAAAAGGAGGACAGTGATATCTCTACATGCTGCCCCCGCCGCCCCTCCTATCCAGGTCTAGAGGGGAGCCCCACAGGCCCCCTGGAGCATGGGGCCCGGTTGCAATTGCAACCCCTGTAGTTACGCCCCTGCAAAACATAATGTCCCAGAGATGTTCTAGTGGATTTAGGTCAGGCGAGCGTGGGGGCCATTCAATGGTATCAATTCCTTCATCATCCAGGAACTGGCTGCATACTCTCACCACATGAGGCTGGGCATTGTCCTGCACCAGGAGGAACCCAGGGCCCACTGCACCAGTGTAGCGTCTGACAATGGGTCCAAGGATTTCATCCCGATACCTAATAGCAGTCATGGTGCCATTGTCTAGCCTGTAGAGGTCTGTGTGTCCCTCCATGGATATGCCTCCCCAGACCATAACTGGCCCACTACGAAATCGTTCATGCTGAAAGATGTTACAGGCAGAATAACGTTCTCTACGGTCCTTTCACGTCTGTCACATGTGCTCATGGTGAACCTGCTCTCATCTGTGAAAAGCACAGGGCGCCAGTGGCGGACCGGCCAATTCTGGTGTTCAATGGTAAATGCCAATCAAGCTCCACGGTGCTGGGCAGTGAGCACAGGCCTCCCTCATGAAGTCTGTTTCTGATTGTTTGGCCAGAGACATTCACACTAGTGGCCTGCTGGAGGTCATTTTGTGGGGCTCTGGCAGTGCTCATCCTGTTTCTTCTTGCACAAAGAAGCAGATACCGGTCCTGCTGATGGGTTAAGGACCTTCTATGGCCCTGTACAGTTCTCCTAGAGTAACTGCCTGTCTCCTGGAATCTCCTCCATGCTCTTCAGACTGTGCTGGGAGACACAGCAAACCTTCAGGCAATGGAACGTATTGATGTGCCATCCTGGAGGAGTTGGACTGCCTGTGCAACCTCTATAGGGTCCAGGTATCGCCTCATTCTACCAGTAGTGGCACTGACACTAGCCAAATGAAAAACTAGTGAAAAACAGTCAGAAAAGATAAGTAGGGGAAAAAAAAAAAATGTCAGTGGCCTCCAGCTGTAAAACCATTCCTGTTTCGGAGGTTGTCTCATTGTCTCCTATCTAGTCCCCCGGTAATTTCATTGACACCAAAGCGGTTCTGTTGTAAGATAACAGACTTACTGGCCAGATCACAGATTAAAAAAAGTAAAGAGAGCCTAAAAAGAAAACTAAAGCAGACATCACATCTAATAATTGGTAAGCTGCAATCTAATTATTATTTGCTTTTGGGTTTAATGCTGTTTTAAGCAGCCCGAGAAGCCTATTTTAGATGAATGTGATCACACTCACAAAAGAAAAAAAAGACTACAGCATCCCTATACAAAACTTGATGTCCCCTAAAATTTTGCAACCTTAGACCTCAGCCTACGTTGACTTTAAATCCAGGTCTGCTTTTGACCAGTCAGAACATTTCCCGGCTGCCATTGTATTATTATTATTCTATGACCTATATGCGAGATTCCATTAGTAAATCTATTTGATTACTTGCAGCACATTTGTCATTCAGTATTAAATATGCATTTACTTCATAGAGCGGCAGTGGCTGGTGTACTCTCTAAGGCCTGTACCAGCCTTTAGTATAGACATAGAACATCACACATTCACACGGATGGCTCCGGGACAGCCTGTCATTGGGGGATACAGGAAAAAAAGTCCCAGAGGAAATTACTTTAAAGTCCCTTCTTATCTTGTGATAACTGGTTAAAAATTTTATGGGAACAGAAGGATACAAAATAATTAATGGCAGAGAATAAAAGGAAACAATATTTCATTTTGCTGGGTGATGAATAATGCATTCATAAATATTATTGCAGCTGCGGCTTTGTTTAGAATCTGATTTTTTTTTTTAAAGGGAAAAGAGGTTAAATATTAGAAATATTGAAATTCAATGAAATGAAGGGTTTTTATCATTTTATTTAAGAATAAATTAGCTTCCGTGATAAAACAAAACATAAATGAATGGCCAGCCAAGCTAAAATTCTGACTTGTGTACAGCTCATGGCTTCCTGAAGTGTCTGGAGCGATGTGCAGAAAGGAAGCCAATGAGAAGAGGGGGATAAACAGGATACATAGTTACAATGGATATAAAAAGTCTACACACCCCTGTTAAAATGTCAGGTTTTTGTGATGTAAAAAAGAGACAAAAGATAAATAATTTCAGAACTTTTTCCACCTTTAATGTGACCTATAAACTGTACAACTCAATTGAAAAACAAACTGAAATCTTTTTTTGGGGGGGGGGGGTAAACTAAAATGATATGGTTGCATAAGTGTGCACACCCTCTTATAACTGAGGACGTAGCTGTGTTCAGAATTAAGCAATCACATTCAAACTCGTGCTAAATAGGAGTCAGTACACACCTGCCATCATTTAAAGTGCCTCTGATTAACCCCAAATAAAGTTCAGCTTTTCTAGTAGGTCTTTCCTGACATTTTCTTAGTCTCATCCTACAGCAAAAGCCATGGTCCGCAGAGAGCTTCCAAGGCATCAGAGGGATCTCATTGTTAAAAGGTATCAGTCAGGAGAAGGGTACAAAAGGAATTTCCAAGATATTAGATATTCCACGGAACACTGTGAAGAAAACAGTGATATTACCAAGAACTGGACGTCCCTCCAAAATAATGAAAAGACGAGAAGAAAACTGGTCAGGGGGGCTGCCAAGAGGCCCGCAGTAACATTAAAGGAGCTTCAGAAATATCTGGCAAGTACTGGCTGTGTGGTACATGTGACTACAATCTCCAGTATTCTTCATATGTCTGGGCTATTGGGTAGAGCGCCAAGAGGGAAGCCTTTTCTAGCAAGGCTTTCCGTTGGTGACGACCGATGCGGCCCGGGAGCCGCTCGACCGTTACCCGGGTGAGCGGGAGGGGACGTCCCCCCCCTCCCGCCACCTTCCTTGACTTTGCTCGGGGCTCCCGTCCCACCGGGTGCCCCAAGCACCCAGCCGGCACATCCACCGGCTGGATGGAGTCCCGATCAAAGCCGGAAACGGCTTCGATCGGGTCTCCGATGACGTAACCCGGACTCCATGACGTCACTTCCAGGTTACTGTGCTGCAAAAGGCGGCAAATTTAAAAAACGGCTGTATGCAAAAACGTTATTTTCAGCGTTTTGCATACATGGAAGTGTAGTGGAGGGGTCGAGGGTCTATTAGACCCTCGATCCCTCCATAAAGAGTATCTGTCACTGCATATTGGTGTCACAACGGATGTTTACATTGCTTGTGACAGTAATAAAAGTGATCAGATTTTTTTTCTTAAAAAAAAACCTGTAATAAAGTTAAAAAATAAATAAAATAAATAGGAAAAAAAAAACATTTTAGCCGCCCTTGTCACCGTTAGCTCGCGCACAAAAAAAAAACGTATACGGAAGTCGAGCCGTGAATGAAATCGCTGTTCAAACCACACATGTGAGGTATCGCAGCGATCACCAGAGCGTGGGCAATAATTAAAAAAAAAGAGCTACACTCTAACTCTAAACTGGTAACCGTTAAAAAAAAAAAATTTAAGTTAAGGATCACTCCCTTCCCCAAAATTATCGGCCTATTTCTGTCCTTAATAATGACCTTAAGATTTTTATGCCCCATGCACGGATGAGGAAGTGGCGGCGGTAATTAAGTCACTTAAGCCGTCTAAGGCCCCAGGCCTGGACGGCTTTACGTCCACTTATTATAAGAAATTTTCGGACTTTTTATCCCCTAAATTGGCACGGGTTTATAATATTATTTTGCAGGGTAATCCGCTTCCCCCGGACATGCTTTATGCCAACATGATCTTAATGCCTAAACCCAATAAGGATCACTCCCTTCCCCAAAATTATCGGCCTATTTCTGTCCTTAATAACTACCTTAAGATTTTTGGCCGCCTACTGGCTGCCCGTTTGGCTCTTATCATCTCCTCGCTAGTGGCCCCAGAGCAGACGGGTTTTATCCCTTCCAGACAAATCACAGATAACATTCGTCTGGCCTCTGATATCATTCAGGATGCCGATCTTTTTCGCCGCAAGGTCTTGATATTAGGGCTCGACATTCATAAGGCATTCGATAGTGTGCTCTGGCCTTATCTGGATGTCATTTTAGCCAAATTCGGTTTCCAAGGGGCTTTTGTGCATGGCTTTAAGGCCCTCTATCGGGATCCCCAGACTAAAATAAAGCTGCCGGGCTGCTCCTCTGACTTTTTTCCTCTGGGCAGGGGCACCAGACAGGGGTGCCTCCTTTCCCCATAAATTTTTGCCTTAGCAATTGAGCCCCTGGCTAGGGCTATTTGCAGTAGCTCGGCGATCAGGGGATATCTGAAGAGTCCGGGGGAGTACCTGATCAGCCTTTATGCTGATGATGTGTTGGTGTTCCTCCCGGACCCTTTGGTGTCTCTTCCCAACCTGGTGCAGATCTTACGGGACTTTGAGAGGGTCTCGGGCTTAAGTGTTAACCTATCCAAATGCTCAGCCCTTTCTGTTAACATACCACAGGAGTCTATGAATCATATCATGACCTCCTTTGGCTTTAAAGTATCGTCACAGTCCTTGCAGTACTTAGGGGTACTTCTTGCTCCATCTTTGTTAGCCATGTATAACGCTAATTACCCCCAGGCTTTTACTAAAGTGAGACAATGGTTATCCCTATGGCACTCTTTCTCAATCCCTTTTATGGGAAGGGTGGTGGCTGTTAAAATGTCTATATTACCTAAACTTTTATACTTTTTCCGGGCTCTGCCGGTTGCCCTCCCGAGGAGGGTTGTGGAGAACATTCAAAAGGTGAACAGATTCATTTGGAGGGGTAAGCGGCCCAGGTGTGGGAAGCCCACTATTTATAGGCCCCTTTCTCAGGGGGGTCTGGGTATTCCTAACCTGTGGCATTATTACTTAGCTGCCAGACTGGCTCAGACGGCACAGTGGCATGCTGAAGCCCCGCTGCCACCTTGGCAGCGTTTTGAGAGTGAGTCTGTTCGCCCTTTCAACCTTCAGGGTCTGCTTTGGTCCTCCATGACATCTCCTCGGGACGTCAAAGAACTTAATAGCATTGTGTGGCATGCCTTGAAGCTCTGGTCCACCTACCGGGACAGGTTTCAACTGCGCTCCACTAGACCTCCGTTGTTGTCTTTTATGGGTAATAGGAGTTTTGAGCTGGCGTTAACGTCTCCTGACACATACAATTGGTGGGAATTACTCTCCTTGACCACCCTCAATGCTTTGTTTAGAGGAACCTCCTTCTACTCATTTGAAGGTCTTAAGACTCGCTATCATATCCCTGACTCTGAATTTTTCAAATACCTTCAGATCAGACATTTCTACGGCTCCCTGGGTCCTCTGACGGGCCGTCTGGAAAAATCCCTTTTTGAGTCTATTTGCCGTAACTCTTCCAGAGACAGGGGGGTGATCGAGACTCTATAGCTACCTCAATGGCTTGCACTTGCCAGACAAGCCTCGAGCCATGCTCTCGTGGGAGGCTGATCTTGGGGTGGAACTGTCAGTTGAGACGTGGTCGTCCATGCTTCAGAATATGCACAAATGTTCTAAATCTATGTCAGTGAAGGATACAGTGGTGAAGCTCCACACCAAGTGGTACTTTACCCCGGACAGGGTCCATAGATTTTATCCGGGGGTCTCCGACCGCTGCTTTCGTGGCTGTGATGCACCGGGTACTATACTTCATACCTTTTGGGAGTGTAGCCGTTTGTCTGCGGTATGGGACAGAGTTTCAGATATGATTTCTTAAATGCTAGACTCAAGAGTCTCTGTTACCCCTCAAATGTGCTTATTGTTTGCTAAAATCCCTGGTGCTCCTGCACCTACACTGAGACTGGCGCACACACTCTGTTGCTCGGTGCTATGGACTATAGCCCTTAACTGGCGATCGGAGACGGTCCCTTGGACCCAGGCACTGTCAAGAATGGAGGCGATCAGAAGTATGGAAAGGGTTTATCATACTTTGTATGATACTATGCATGTGTTTCATAAAAAATGGGAGAATTGGTCTATGGGCTGATTGGGTCTGTGGTTTTCTTGCCCTATCTCAGCACTCTGTGGTTTGGTTGTTCTAGCCATATAGTTATACCTCATTTCTCGGGATTGTGAGGATTTTTCTGTTATTGTTTGTCTATCGCAGTATGCCTTTATCCAATGTTGTTGTAATCTGCGCTGGACTCTTTTATACCATGGCATAATGGAAGCACTGCCACTTTAGATGTCTTTACTTTTTTTCTATTTTTGCAGCTCAGATTTTGCACTGATTTAACTATGTTCTCTGAGATCCCGTGGTTGCATCTGCTTGTGATATCATGTAACTGTACTTTTCTACTATTTCATATTTTGGTTATGTTCTTGGTTTTACATGTTCTTAAAACTCAATAAAAATTTTTTAAACCATAACATGTTGGGTATCTATTTACTCGGCGTGACATCATCTTTCACAATATACAAAAAAAAAATGGGCTAACTTTACTGTTTAGTATTTTTTAAATGCAGTGAAATGTGATTTTTCCAAATTTTTTCAAAAAAATGGCGTTTTAAAGGCCGCTGACAAAAAATATTGCAATGACCGACATTTTATTCTCCACAGTTTTTGCTAAAAAAATATATATATAATGTTTGGGGGTTCTAAGTAGTTTTCTAGGAAAAAATACTGGTTTTAACTTGTAAACAAAAAGTGTCCGAAATAGGGCTGGGGCTTAAGTGGTTAATACTTGGTTGCAGTCAATTATAGCATGAAGTCTGGAATGCATAGACATCACCAGACGCTGGGGATACTCTGCCAGGCCTCTACTGCAACTGTCTTCAGTTCCTGCTTGTTCTTGGGGTATTTTCCCTTCAGTTTTGTCTTCAGCAAGTGAAATGCATGCTCAATTGGATTCAGGTCAGGTGCTTGACTTGGCCATTGCATAACATTCCACTTCTTTCCCTTAAAAAACTCTTTGATTGCTTTCGCAGTATGCTTCGGGTCATTGTCCATCTGCACTGTGAAGCGCCGTCCAATGAGCTCTGAAGCATTTGGCTGAATACGGGCAGATAATATTGCCCGAAACACTTCAGAATTCATCCTGCTGCATTTGTCAGCAGTCACATCATCAATAAATACAAGAGAACCAGTTCCATTGGCAGCCATACATGCCCACACCATGACACTACCACAACCATGCTTCACTGATGAGGTGGTATGCTTTGGGTCATGAGCAGTTCCTTTCCTTCTCCATTCTCTTCTCTTCCCATCACTCTGGTACAAGTTGATCTTGGTCTCATCTGTCCATAGGATGTTGTTCCAGAACTGTGAAGGCTTTTTTAGATGTTGTTTGGCAAACTCTAATCTGGCCTTCCTGTTTGAGGCTCATCAATGGTTTACATCTTGTGGTGAACCCTCTGTATTCACTCTGGTGAAGTCTTCTCTTGATTGTTGACTTTGACACACATACACCTACCTCCTGGAGAGTGTTCTTGATCTGGCCAACTGTTGTGAAGGGTGTTTTCTTCACCAGGGAAAGAATTCTTCGGTCATCCACCACAGTTGTTTTCCATGGTCTTCCAGGTCTTTTGGTGTTGCTGAGCTCACGGGTGCGTTCTTTCTTTTTAAGGATGTTCCAAACAGTTGATTTGGCCACACCTAATGTTTCTGCTGTCTCTCTGATGGGCTTATTTTGTTTTTTCAGCCTACTGATGGCTTGCTTCACTGATAGTGACAGCTCTTTGGATCTCATATTAAGAGTTGACGGCAACAGATTCCAAATGCAAATAGCACACTTGAAATTAACTCTGGACCTTTTATCTGTTCCTTGTAAATGGGATAATGAGGGAATAACACACACCTGGCCATGGAACAACTGAGCAGCCAATTGTATCATTACTTTTGGTCCCTTAAAAAGTGGGAGGGACATATACAAACTGTTGTAATTCCTACACCTTTCACCTGATTTGGATGTAAATACCCTCAAATTAAAGCTGAAAGTCTGCAGTTAAAGCACATCTTATTTGTTTCATTTCAAATACATTGTGGTGGTGTATAGAGCCAAAAAGATTAGAATTGTGTTGATGTCCCAATATTTATGGACCTGACTGTACATCCAAATCAACAAAGGAATGGCTTCACCAGAAGAGGATTAACATTTTGTAATGGCCCAGCCAGAGCCCATACCTGAATCCGACTGAGAATCGGTGGGTTGATCTCAAGAGGACTTGTAACAGAAGATGCGCTCGCCAGATTTGGAGTGTTTTTGCAAAGAGGAGTGGCAAATCAAGATGTGCCATGCTGACAGACTTATACCCAAAGAGACTGAGTGCTGTAATAAAATCAAAAGGTGCTTCAACAAAGTATTAGTTTAAGGGTGTGCTCACTTATGTAACCATATTATTTTATTTTATTTTATTTTTACTTCCCTCCACCTAAAAGTTGAGGGGATGGGGGATCGGTGTCAGAGAAGCAATTACAGGAACAATGCCCCGTGCCTGTGTCTCTCCCAGCAGCAGCTGAAAGCTGGCAGGAATGGGAGAAACTGGCTTTCAGCTGCTGCAGAGAGGGCTTTCTTCTGTAATTGCCCCTCTGCCCAACCGCACACCGATTCCCCATGCTGTCTGGGCCCCCCTGTGTTCCCCGACCCTCTACAGGAGGACTGGTGGTCCCCCCCTATCAGCGGCCCTGCAGCCTCCCATAGACATGAAGGCCTGTGTGTTCCGGTGCTGCTATCGTAACCACAAGTATAGCGTTGATATGCATGCATACATCCTTACACCATATCTGTGTTTACAATAGTACCACCATATACCCAGGGTACAGATAAACACAGCTATTTATGTCCATGGGAGGCTGTAGGCTGCACCCAGGTTGGGGGGGAGATGCCAGAATTTACTTTAAACGCAAGCCTTAAACTGGCAAATAGCATCTATTTGACCAGACAGAGGTTATTTATATATACAATATATCAGGTTGGAGTGCTGGGTCCTTGAGATGATCTCTTTCTATAATGTCTTCGGCTTCCAGGACATAGCTGTCTATGGCCATTACGTATTCATAGCAGATTGATATCTCTTTTATTGTGCCTACTGTGGATAATGAATGTCCCTTCACGATTACACTGTCTCTGCATCTGACATTAGGGAAAGTGATTAGAATTGTCATTCTCCTCTCAGCCACAGTAATTTATCACTCTGTAAAACAAGTGAGAGCGCTGAAGCTCACGGCTGCGAGGAATTTCTTTGCATTAATGGACGTTGTTAGAAGTGGCGCCCTTCTCCAGGTTTAAATGTAACTTATAATGGAATTTTTCAAAACAACGCACGATAGCCTCCTAGTAAGTAATTAACAGGATTAACTAAATTAACATGGCTTCGGACAAACGTACTCATGGGCATAGTCAAACTAGATTGTTATTGCATCTCTTGTTTAACCCTTTCATTGCTGGGGTCGTTTTTTTTTTTTTTTTCTCTTTTGCACACATGCTAAAATGCACATTTTAGGTCAAACCCCCAAACTTTATATATTTTCAATGAAATTGCTGGGACCGTAGAACTCCCCATCCACAGTGGCCAGGTAGAGCTCCAGAGGTGATAGCCGATGTATAGAGGGCGATCTGAGATTCTATATACACTATAATACCAAAAGTATTGGAACGCCTGCCTTTACATGCACATGAACTTTAATGGCATCTCAGTCTTTTTTTTTTCTTTCAATTTTATTAAATTCCACATCATACAAAAATATATAAAATGATCAACACTTTGTTCAAAATTCTCATTCGTGGAATTACATTTTCTCCCCATAACCCCACCTCCCCCTGTCCCTCCTCTCCCCCAATACTTAAACATATCTTCTTTGTATATTTCCTTCATTTCTCTCCTTCTCCTTCCCTCTTCTCATTCTCTCCTCCTCCTCTCCCTTCTTCTCTCCCCCTTTTTCTTCAAACTCCTATCATTCCAGAGTACTTCTTTGTTCTTTTAAACTCTATCCAATGGCATCCCAGTCTTAATCCATAGGGTTCAATATTGAGTTGGCCCACCCTTTGCAACTATAACAGCTTCAACTCTGCTGGGAAAGCTGTCCACAAGGTTTAGTAGTGTGTCTATGGAAATGTCTCACTATTCTTCCAGAAGTGCATTTATGAGGTCAGGCACTGATGTGGACTAGAAGGCCTGACTTGCAGTTTCTTCTTGAATTTATCCCAAAGGTGTTCTATCAGGTTGAGGTCTGGACTCTGTGCAGGCCAGTCAAGTTCCTTCACCCCAAACTCGCTCATCCATGTCCTTATGGACCTTGCTTTTGGAACAGAAGGGGCCATCCCCAAACTGTTGCATGAAATTGTCCAAAATGTCTTGGTATGCTGACGCCTTAAGAGTTCCTTTCACTGAAACTAAGGGGCCAAGCCCAACCCCTGAAAACAACCCAGCACCATAATCCCCCCTCCACAAAATGATCTGAACCAGTACAAAAAGCAAGGTCCATAAAGACACGGATTCCCGAGTTTGGGGTGGAGGAACTTTACTGTCCTGCACAGAGTCCTGACCTCAACCCGAGGTCAAACATTCCCATAGACACACTCCTAAACCTTGTGGACAGCCTTCCCAGAAGAGTTGAAGCTGTTATAGCTGCAAAGGGTGGGCCAACACAATATTGAACCCTACGGACTAAGACTGGGATGCCATAAAGTTCATGTGTGTGTAAAGGCAGGCGTCCCAACTCCCAATTCTTTTTACAATAAAGTGTATCTGTAAATGTATGCAAGTATATATGTATGTTACTCATGAGCTTTTATGTTGTCAGACATATGATCATACCAGTCACATCTACATTTATAATCAATTGTGTTTTGTTGTAGCCCTGATGGAGGGGGAGTGTTTTCTGTTGGATACTTTCTAGTGCAGGCCAGTACATGATTTTGGACTCTTTTTATTGTTTGGTTTGAAGCTTCTTCAATTATTGAGTGTTTTTTTTGGTTCCTACTAGTACCTACCTAGGTTGTGCTGTCTGTTGTGAACAGCCTAACCTCTAAAGTCCCAGCGCCTCTTGGATGTTTTTTTCTTTATGACATCTTGACAAAAGTTTTAACTCTTCCTTACATTATTCAAAAGTCCAAAAAAATGATTTTGCCTTTAGGCACACCATGAAACGGAATTAAGTAAACATTATCTAAATACGTGAGTCATGTGTATTCTTCCTTGAGTCTTGGTGTGCTTTGTGTATTTATTCCAGATCTGTGTGTAACATTTCCTCTGTTCAGGAGCTTCCTGTAATAAAGACTGGTCATTGTTGCTCTCTCTCCTTGGGGAGAGTGATTGGTCTTGTCTCCGCCCCTCCTATAGTTTTCTGCAGGCAGCTTGTATTGGGCGGAGCCTGCTGAGCCCCTCCCACTGCTCTGCTCTCTGCACAGGTTATGTACAGCACAGTGATGGTGTCACTACTTTTGGAATATGATATCTGGGTTTGTAAAGGCATTTGGTGCACACAAAATGGATTTATTTCCTTTTTCTGCTGTTGAGGAATACATTAAACCTCTTGACCTCCGCAAGATTCATTTTTTGGTCATTTTTTGCTATATATCACTGTGCTAATTTAACTGGCATTTGTGCTGTCATGCAAGGCTGTACGCAAACAAATTTTTCCCCACACAAATAGAGCTTTCTTTTGGTGGTATTTGATCACCTCTGAGTTTTTTTATTTTCTGCTATATAAACAAACCAAAAAAAAAACAAAACATTTTGAAAACAAAAAAAAATAAAAATGTTGTTTACTTTCTGCTATAAAACATATGCAATAAAGACATTTAAAAAATCTATTTTTTTCTTAAATGTTGGCCAAAATGTATTCTGCTACATGTCTTTAATATAAAAAAAATCACAATAAGTGTATATTGATTGGTTTTGCATAAAAGTTATAGTGCCCGGTGCCTACAGACTAAGGTATATATACTGGAATATGTATTTATTTATTTTTTTATACTACTAATGGCTGTGGACAGTGACTTACAATGGGACTGCGATAGTGTGGCAGCCAATCTGACACTAACTGACGCTGGGGGGAACTGACTAACTGCCACTGACATCACCAGTGACCCAAATACAGTGGTCAGTGATAATAATATACACTGTCACTGTAATAATGACACTGGCTGGGACTAAAAGCATAGAAGAACACATAGTGCTTTCAGTTCATTTGGACTTCCCTAGTCTTTAGAAGGCAGCGAGGTATGCATTATTCACATATACTAACATGTCAAGATAAGAGTCTGACAACACGTTGGGACTTACTGTACAGAGCAGAACTGCTTTGCAGGGATGAGAAACAGAGAGATTGTTCTCTCTGTACAGAGCCCTGTGTTGATTGCCAACACAGGGCTCTGGGCTGTGATTGTACACAACCAATCAGCATATCCCGGCCTTGAATCATTAGCCGGGACTTGCTCCTGCTGTGTATAATCCTAAGGTCAGATGTAGAAACCGATGTATGGGTATGTCTCTTTTCCTGCATCTGGAGTACATTGCGGACCAGTGGGCAGGAAGTGGATAAATTAAGGTTTTTATGATGTCACCGCCCTCCTCCCCAGTCTCCAGCTTACCCAATCAGAAAATGTCTCGCGTTCATTAGAAAAAAAGGCGTTTTGTGAATGGTGGCAGTGCCGAGAGAGTGACCCCTTATGGTCAGTGTGCAGAAGGGAAGCCGCTTGGCATGGGACCACAAAGGTCACAACTGTGACTGTAGTGGTTGCAACGTTTTGTTTGCATTTGAACTAACGCTATCTCTTCTGTACTACTGAACAGAGGGTATTCCCAAGCAGATAAGAATTTCAAAATGAACAGTTTTATGTTTTTATTTATGTGATAAATGTATTATAAATACAGATTTAATCAGCATTGCCCTTTTACTGGTTCTGGGTGAATTTTTAAGCAATAGCAAGGACATACATAATGGTTTATAAGGCTACTGCATATCTGTGCTAGTTTTAGTTGTTTATGTAGCCTGGAAAAAAACCAGTAGGGGGAAAAATGGGCTTCCAGGTACACAGGACATTCTAGTGTACAGGACAGCAGCAGATATCGCTAACTTATTAATAAATAACAATACTTTGCTGCAGAATGTCTCATAGCTCGGCACTATTCATTAAACATGAAGACCTTTTGTTTCATTTCTAAGCCAGCCACTGCAATGATTATTTTATATGTGTAGATGGCAGCCATATTAATTCAGGATAGAGCCAGCATAATAGCGCTAAATATTTCATAGACTGAAACATACGAAGGTAAAAGTTACTTTTACAACAGATTGTAGTGCTTTGACGGACTATTCTCTTAAAGGGAAACTCTAATGGTTTTTGGTTAGTTTTATTTTATTTTTTTTTTATTGTATGCAGTCTTTATTTTAAAATGAAGCATTTAATAAATTCCAGAGCATTGAGGGTTATCCAAAGAGAAAGAAGAGCAGTAGTAATCTCCTTTCGGGTAGGGTATCTCTCTCTCTGGAATTTTTTATACTCTTTCAGTCTTCTTCATGTGTGTAAAGTTCAGCTTGAGCTAATGAGCCCTGTAAATAAAAGGCTTTTTTACTAGAAATAAAGCACTGACTGACAACTTTCAGTCACAAACAAGAGGCCCATGGTGCAGGGACTCTGCCCCCCTCCCACTCTCCCTCTTCTCGGCCTCCTCCTGACCCCCATTCCAAGCTGAAGCTAGCTCCGGGCACTCTCTACTCTCCGCCCGAATCCGGGTTCCAGACCTGGCCAGCAGCGGGCAGTTGGGGGGAGCTGCATGGGGGAGGAGAGTCTCCAGTCGGGCATGGAACCTGGCCTCTGCTCAGACACAGTTTACACCATCCATGCTGGGGGAAGGCCTGTGCTCTGTCCTTGTCTTCATCCCGCACTATGTAGGTCAGCAGTGAGGACATGTTACTTCTCTTTACCAGGAATACTTTAGGAATGTCCATGGCAGAAGCAGTGCAGCCATTTTAGGGGGCATCAGAGAGGCCAGGGGGGCAATTGCCCCCCTGCCACCTGGCCCAGTCCTCCCCTGGTCTATAGCCGGCCTTAGACTTTAGTTGCACTTTAAGGAGACACCTTCCCATTTAGCAAAGGATACACCATGGTCTATGCTCACTCACTGTCTCCTTCCTGCAGGACTCCATTCTGAGCATTGGATAGTCTCTGAGCTTACCTAGGTGGATAATGTCACTGCTACATGGGGAGGTCACATGTCCCCCAAAATTTGGAAGCCCTGAACTTAGTGAATATATCATGATGAATGGGCAGATGACTTTACCTCTTTAATGAAAACCGATGGGATAAGCGCTAATGTGTAAATAAAGAGCTGCAACTTCAAGTGTGACAACACCCCAAAGATAATAAACATATACAAGTCGCGCTAAAAAGAATATGACAAATAAAGATATCCAATAGAGAAATTAGAGTCCATAAAAATGTTCATAAATCCTTAGATGTAAATAGATCAACTGGATGATTGCACATAGAAATCCACATCTGATGAGCGATCTTTTTAACAATGAGGCATCATGCCAGAAAAGGCTAAATAGCCCTAAGCAATTTAACAGACTTAGCATTGCTGCTTTAATGATTGCAAACTGTTCACCAGGGCCAGGACAAGGAGTGGGCAGGAGGGGGCAGCTACCATGGGCACTGTGATGTCAATCATGGGAGGTGGGGGGGGGAGGGGCAGCAGATTGAGGGGATTTGTGTTGGGAGGAGTTTGGGGGGCAGCAGGGGGTAAGGATTGTTCTAGATAGGAAAATTTGAGGGGGGTGTGCTAATAGTGGTGATTGTGGGGGATTTGTGTTGGAAGGGGTATTGGAGAAGAGGATTTGTGCTAGGAGGATTGACTTGGGGGTTTGTGGAGCGCTGATATGGTAGAGGAGGGAGAGTATTTGTGCTAGGAGAATATTTTTTTGTTTTATGTGTGTGTGCTAATAGGGTTGATTGGGGGGGGGGGGGGGGTTGTGCTAGGAGGAGGGATGGGGGTATTTGTTCTTGGAGGGGGGATTTGGAGTGGGGGGGGAGTGTATACACAGGGGGGACATTTTAGGGGTAGAGGATTTGTGCTAGGAGGGGTGATTTTTTGGGGGGGGGGGCATTTGTGCTGGGGGGATTTGGGGGATAGAGGGGGACAGAGATTTGTACTGAGAGGGGAAATTTCAGCAGGGGGTGGATTTATACTGGGAGTAGGAATTATTTATGCTAAGGAGGTGATCATGCACGTTAGTGCCCAATTTTTTTTTTTTTGGGGGGGGGGGTTGTGCTGACATTAAATATTTATACATCTTGGGTGGGGGTTGCCGATTCACATACCTCTGGGGCAGCCACAGTCCGAATTGCAGAAGGGTCCTGTGCATCTTTGGGTCCGTTTCAGGTGAAAATTCAGCCAGAAAATCAGACCTGATTCGCACCTGAAACAATGAACAGACACCACCGGACCCCTGCTGCGAGCCTCAGTCACAGCTAGTGTGATCCCAGTCTGAGAGTTTTACAAGGGGCCTATTGGTAGTTAGTGGGTAATTTTTTTATACATTACAAAGACCACTTATCCACCAGAAGAGGGCACTTTAGATGTCATTAGAAGATCATTGTGCTGTGTATGGCATGCCTGTCATCTACCTTGTTTGATTTGTTCTCATCTTCTGAAAACTGTCTTGCTTGCTGGTGCAAGAGTTCTGGTGCCAGAAATGTTATCACAGAAATTTGTGTGGCACATCATTTTAACGCTTGTGTTAATGCACTTTTTATACAGGCAAAATTAATTTATCCTGTCTTAAAAAGTAATGATCCCCTACTGACCCGTGAAGTGAACCTGTCATGTCACAAATATGGGGGCAGCCATTTCTGCACTCATTCTGCAAATGCTAGTTGCCTGGCTGTTATTCTAAATCCTAGGCCTAATACCTTCTGAGTTACAGAACCCTATCAAGTAGGAAGATCAACAAAGTCAGTGTGAAATTTGAAGTCCTTATCTGTATATTCATTATGGGCCATAGATTAAGTAATGAAGCAAGAGAATCATCATGATGGGCAGGCAAGCAGAAGTTTCAGAAGAAGCAGTCGAGGTGTTATTAAATCGAAAACCAAAATTGTAATCTTTTGCAGCTTACCAATCCTTAGATGTGGTGACTGCATTTGTTTTTTGTTTTTTTGGCCTTTTTCCTTCTAATTGTACCTGGTGATCTGGCCAGTAACACATCTCCTGTATTAGAGTTCCTCCACTCTGGATAAAGGAGCACAGGGGCACCTTTGGGCAGCAGTATTGTTAGTCTGGGGGGAGGGAGGTGTTAGATGTACTAGCAGATTTAGATACACTAACAAATTGAGGCAACATTTTTTTTTTCTTTTGTTATAAAGACTTTATATGAATAAATAAAAGCTGACTATTGTAAGCATCCCTGTCAGTGGTAAATGGTTTGTCTCAACACTCTAACTGCTACATTTACAGTAGAATGTGTTCTTTTGAAAAGCAACAGACTTACAGGCTCAATCACCAGGCAAAAATAAAGAAAAAAATGGTAATGCAGCCATCAAATCTAGGAATTGGTAAACTGCAATATAATACATTTTTTGGGGGTTTAATACCACTTTAATAATGATAGCCACCAAGCTTTTCTAATGATGAGTTTCCATTAATCTCAATGTAACCCCTGATCTAATTCTAACGCCTAAACCTGATTCCTAACTCTTTAGAGCCGGTTCACACTGAGGCGATCCGACTTCGGGGGGCGACCTGTGAAGTCGCGTGCACCGCTGTGAACCGCGACTTCGGTGTGACTTGCAGGGACTTCACATAATGGATGTCTATGCAAGTCGCTCCCAGGTCACCCCAAAGTAGTACAGGACCCTTTTTCTAAGTTTGAGCGATTGATGACTAATTTAGCAACAGTTAACTTGACAATAACTCTTGACTAATTTGCATACTCAAAACTTTTATATTTGTTTAAGGATACTTTTTTTTTTTTTTTAAACCCTGCTCCATTTTTTAATCAAAAGATGAGACATGTTTTTTATTTTATAATTTTTCTTTTCTTTTCACTGTAATTGTTTTTGACAATTACACTATTGACATATAAAAAAAATAGCATCCAGCTTGCATGTGATCTCTACAGTATGTCATTGTTGACTTAGTGATCACATGATCAGGAACCTTATCATGCTTCTAAACTTTCAGTGGGAAACAAAGCTGTCAGTGACAGCCAGAATTGAGAGGTAGCAGCCTCCCGAAAGTGTCATCTAGTGGCTGTTAACGAAAGCTGTTTATTTATGTTTCCCCAGCATAGAGCAACATGGTGGAGATTGTTTATATATAGATTATGGGAGAGAAAAGGGTTAACCTAACAACAAAACTAAGCCCTACCCTAATACGTACACTAAACATTAGTTGGCCATTGGACTGCCTATCAAGTCTGCAGGAGTCAGACCTGATAAACATCCAAATGGACAAATGAAGAAGTGTAAATGACAGGCTGACAACCCTGCATCTAATTGTGAGGCAGCAGCTAAGCTGTCAGGAATGGCATCACCTGCAGGTGGCACTGTGGCTCCCAGACCTGTAGGTTGTAGTTCCAGTGTCCACAAGTAGGTGTCTCACAGCAGCCAACAGTTCTTAGTAATCAGTCAACACCTTAGGCTGGTTGCTGGGAGGATATTTAACCCTTCTTGTGCTACTCCCCCTTTGCCTCTGTGTTCTGCCCATATGCCCCTGATTTGTGAACCTTGTACCTGTACTCTGGTCCTGGTCCTCTGCCTGCCTGCTTGCTCCTGCTCCCATGTACCCTCTCCCTGTTCTGGCTTGCTCCCTGCTCCCTCTGCCTGATCTCCTGTGCATGACCCTCTCCTCTGACACTGGCTATGCTTTCCAGCCATATCCTACTGTCTGTATATAGTTATTTAGTTGGTTTAGGTAGTTGTTCATTGTTAGCACTTTCTCTGATTAAATACATTGGTTTTGGATTATGGGGGTTTTGGTATATTGCAGGTGTGTTTATACTATGGTCTATTTATTGCAGCTTTAATAAATTACATTATTTTATACTATACTTGTGCCTGCTGTTCTCTGTGTAAGTCCACAGATTTATGGTCACACCTGTTAGCGTTGTCAGCTTGAAACAGGAAGTTCTGCTAATGACAGGATTTACAGGCAAGAATCCTTGCAACAGATTCACAAAAAGTGATATTCTTAAGACATCTGTATACAGTAAAGCCTAACGCCATACTGAAAACATATTTAGAGGTCATATATGCTTTAAATACTTCCAGACTCGTAGAGAAGGAGCATGAGTTCTAATTGTACTTGCCGAAGGTGGGTGGAGGGGGAGGCGAATAATATTTTCACAACAGGCCTACTTTAATAATTACTGTGTATCTGCTTTCATTGAATCATATGTTCTACAGATCCTTTGCCTCCCTGTTCAGTACATTATTTTTAATTAGCAATAGTTAATAGATAAAAGACTGAAGCTAATCTGGATCCTGATAACGTCCGTTAGCAGGATGTTAATATTGGCAATCAGAGAAAATTAGAGCATTCTTCTTCCTCCTCACCTTCTTCAGCACAGTAGATCAAGAATTATTTTAATGAATGTCAATTAAATGTGCTAGCAGTGAAATGGCAAATAAATATAATTATAATACTGTGCTGTATAATGAGCAACAGAAGGGGATATTTTCTAAGCACAACATCGTTGATTCCATTATTTAATGGCTAAATAGCCATTATCCGAGTTCAAAGTGTATTGTATCTCAGGAAAATATAAAAAAAACATTATTTAGTCTATTTATATACCGTATATACTTGAGTATAAGCCGACCCGAATATAAGCCGAGGCAACTAATTTTACCACAACAAACTGGGGAAACGTATGGACTCAAGTATAAGCCTAGGGTTGGAAATGCAGCAGCTACTTGACCCAACTGGACCACCACGAGACCCAAAACAGGGACTGCGGGCATGGTGCAGTGGCTGCGGACATGGTACACGAGATGCAGGGCTGTGGGCATGGTACAGGAGATGGTACAGGCATGGTACAGGAGATGGCACAGGAGATGGCACAGAAGATGGTTCTGGCATGCCACAGATATGGCACAGATGGTATAGGCATGGCACAGTTCGTACAGGCATGGCACACATGTGGCACTGATGGTACAGGAGATGCAGTGCTGCGGGCATGGTACAGGAGTCTCACTTACCTTTACCTGCAGTGCTGCGGAGGAGTCTCATTTACCTTTCTGCCTTACATTTAAAAATGGCCCCACCCGGCGCCAACACGTCACTGCGCATACGCCGTCTGCCCTGGAATAGCCGAACGTGTACAGGCTTTCCCGAGCAGCGGCGGCGCATGTGCACTGACCGGGTAAACGGTAAGTGAGACCGTGACTCGAGTATAAGCCGAAGGGGGCTTTTTCAGCATGAAAAACCATGCTGAAAAACTCGGCTTATACTCGAGTATATACGGTAGTACATTCATGTCTCTCCATGTTTTGTCTTTTTACCGCTTGCCGACTGTATACTGTTGCACATACAGCGGCAAGGCGGCTCTCCTTTCCAAATTACGTACATGTACATGATTTTGCACATCCAGGTCTGGTGTGTGCACGTGTGCCGCAGGCGTCCTGCTCCTGCTGTGACTGGACACAGCGGGAGCCAATCTTCCGATGTAAACAAGGCAGATTGCCGCTCTGTAAGAAGGGAAGGTAGTCATCCTGTGTTTCTTCTAAGTAGGGACATGGATCTCTGCCTTCACACTGTACAAGCACCTCCCCCAAAGTTAGCAAACACTCCCTAGGAACACATTTACTCCTTGCATCGCCCTGATGTTAACTCCTTCCCTGCCAGTATCATTAGTACAGTGACAGTGTATATTTTTAGCACTGATCACTATATTAGTGTCAGTGGTCCCCAAAACAATTTAAAAAATGCCACTTAGTGTCCTATTTGTCTGCCGCAATATCGCAGTTCCGCTAAAAGTCACTGATCACCGCCATTACTAGTAAAATAAATAAATAAATATTCCATAAAAATATCCCATAGTTTGTAGACTCTATAACTTTTGTGCAAATCAATTAATATACGGTTATTGGAATTTTGTAACCAAAAATATGTAGCAGAATACATATTAGTTGGGCTAAAATGAAGAAAAAATCTGATTTTATACGATTTTTTTATGGGATCTGTCTTATAGCAGAAAGTAAAAAATATTGCTTTTTTTCCAAAATTGTTGGGGATTTTTTTGTTTATAGCGCAAAAAATAAAATCGCAGAGATGATCAAATACCACCAATAGAAAGCTCTATTTGTGGGAAAAAAGAAACATACATTTTATTTGGGTACAGTGTTGCATGACCACAAAATTGTCAGTTAAAGTAACACAGTGCCGCATCGCAAAAAGAAATGGCCTGGTCATGAAGGGTGGTAAATCATCTGAAGGTCAAGTGGTTATTAAGCCTGTAAGTATAGAAAATGACCTTTGGATCTGCCAGAAATTGAGTGGGCTCTTACCTTTCTGCTTGAATTGACAACACTGCCTCTGGCTGCACTGAAATCCCAACTGGCGTATCAGCCCTGCCTGACTTTCATGGGCACTAGTGGGCACTGGGCATGATTGATAACACTGCTTTGGATTTCAGTGCAGCACAGGCAGAGTGCACAGGGGCCTAGGAATACACTGAATTTCTGGTAGGATCAACAGGTATTTTTCTGTACTTGCATCATTTTTTAAAACTGAATTTTAGGTATTTTACCAATGTAACTATACTGTATATATTCCTTACCTGGCCAATCCCTGTGGAAGCGCACAATCACTGTAGTAGCTGCTGCCTCGCTGTCTTCCAAGTCCCTTGCTGCACAATAACCACAGGGGGTTGCTTACTAAGCATTGGTGCCATTTAGAGAACGCCTTATATTATTCTCAATGAATATAAGGCATTCACTGATTGGATGAGGTAGAGATTGTGACATCACCTTCCCATCTCTCCACCTAGTTCAATTGGAGAAGGCTTTGCATTTGAGAAAAAGGCAAGGGATTCTATGAATGGTGCCTGTAACCACAGGGGGTCGCTGTGGACCCAGAAGGCAGTGAGGACCACTATAGTAGTGGCAGCTACTACATTGATTTTATATTCCCCCAGAGATCAGCCAGGAATAAAACATATACAGTATCTCACAAAAGTGAGTACACCCCTCACATTTTTGTAAATATTTTATTTTATCTTTTCATGTGACAACACTGAAGAAATGACACTTTGCTACAATGTAAAGTAGTGAGTGTACAGCTTATATAACAGTATAAATGTTCTGTCCCCTCAAAATAACTCAACACACAGCCACTAATGTCTAAACCGTTGGAAACAAAAGTGAGTACACCCCTAAGTGAAAATGTCCAAATTGGGCCCAATTAGCCCTTCCCCCCCCCCCGATGCCATGTGACTCATTAGTGTTACAAGGTCCCAGGTGTGAATGGGGAGCAGATGTGTTAAATTTGGTGTTATCCCTCTCACTCTCTCATACTGGTCACTGGATTTTCAACATGGCACCTCGTGGCAAAGAACTCTCTGAGGATCTGAAAAAAAAGAATTGTTGCTCTACATAAAGATGGCCTAGGCTATAAGAAGATTGCCAAGACTCTGAAACTGAGCTGCAGCACGGTGGCCAAGACCATACAGAGGTTTAACAGGACAGGTTCCACTCAGAACAGGCTTCGCCATGGTCGACCAAAGAAGTTGAGTGCACATGCTCAGCATTATATCCAGTGGTTGTCTTTGAAAAATAGATGTATAAGTGCTGCCAGCATTGCTGCAGAGGTTGAAGGGGTGGGGGGTCATTCTGTCAGTGCTCAGACCATACGTCGCACACTGCATCAAATTGGTCTGCATGGCTGTTGTCCCAGAAGGGAGCCTCTTCTAAAGATGATGCACAAGAAAGCCTGAAAATAGTTTGCTGAAGATAAGTAGACTAAGAACATGTATTACTGAAACCGTGTCCTGTGGTCTGATAAGACCAAGATAAACTTATTTTGTTCAGACGGTGCCAAGCGCGTGTCACGGCAACCAGGTGAGGGGTACAAAGACAAGTGTGTCTTGCCTTCAGTCAAGCATGGTGGACGGGGTGTCATGATCTGGGGCTGCATGAGTGCTGCCAGCACTCGGGAGCTATAGTTCATTTAGGGAACCATGAATGCCAACATGTACTGTGACATACTGAAGCCGTGAGCCGCAGGGCAGTATTCCAACATGATAACGACCCCAAACACACCTCCAAGACGACCACTGCCAAGCATGTCTCCAGACCTAAACTCTATTGAGCATTTGTGGGGCATCCTCAAATGGAAAGTGGAGGAGCACAAGGTCTCTAACATCCACCAGCTCCGTGATGTCGCCATGGAGGAAATGGAAGAGGTCTCCATTGGCAACCTGTGAAGCTCTGGTGAACTCCATGCTCAAGAGGGTTAAGGAAGCGCTGGAAAATAATGGTGGCCACAGAAAATATTGTCACTTTGGGCCCAATTTGGACATTTTAACTTAGGGTTGTACTCACTTTTGTTGCCAGCGGTTTAGACATTAATGGCTGTGTGTTGAGTAATTTTAAGGGGACAGAAAATTTACACTGTTATACAAGCTGTATACTCACTACTTTACATTGTAGAAAAGTGTCATTTCTTCGGTGTTGTCACATGAAAAGATATAATAAAATATTTACAAAAATGTGAGGGGTGTACTCACTTTTGTGAGATACTGTATATGTTTTATTCCTGGCTGATCTCTGGGGGAATGTAAAATCAATGTAGTAGCTGCCACTACTATAGTGGTCCTCACTAGGGATGATCGAACTTTTGAAAAGTTCAGTTCGACCAGAACACCCGAACCTCCCAAAAGTTTGGCCCGGATTTCAGAACCCCATTGAAATCAATGGGACCCGAACTTCGGTAATCAAAAAACATCATTTTGAAAAAAGTGCCTAGGGTTCTGGGTCATGCCCCAGGGACCATTAATCACACAAAAAACAGTTCTTAAAAATTGTCATTTTTGATAGAGAGCCAATTATTAGAAAAATTTAAAAAAAATAAAAAAAAAAATTCTTTGGATTTAGTGTCTGTGGGGTCTAAAAAGTGTACCTGTGAAGTTTCAGCTCTGTAGCATGTACAGAGCTGAAACTTCACTTTTTAGACCCCCCAGACACTAAATCACACAAAAAAAAGTTCTTAAAAATTTTCATTTTTGATAGAGAGCCAATTATTGAAAACATTTAAAAAAAAATAATAATTAAAAAAAAAAATAAAAATTCTTTGGATTTCGTGTCTGGGGGGTTTAAAAGGTGTACCTGTGAAGTTTCAGCTCTGTAGCATGTCCAGAACCAGAAAAAAAAGTTAGTTTGTATTAGTGCAATTATAGAACAGGGATATGGCTCTGCTCTTTTCACACCTTGCCGGTTTTGTAGCAAGTGTTTTTTTGGGCATTTTTTGGGGGTTATTGGAGGCAGGCATAACATCTGTACTTCTGTGTAGAGGTATATATACACACACACTTCTATGTATATATACACATACATATATATAGGTGTAAAAGTAGCAGAACACTATACTTGCGCTAATGAAATAATTAACACCCATATGGCTCCGCTCCTATAACACCTATATATGTGTATGTGTATAATACATATAAGTGTGTGTGTATATATACCCCTATACACAAGTTCAGATGTTTTGCCTGCCTCCAAAGACCCACAAAAAATGCCCAAAAAAAAAACACCTGCAATAACACACCTGGGCGTTTTTTTGGGCATTTTTTTTGAGTCTTTGGAGGCAGGCAAAACATCTGAACTTGTGTATAGGTGTATATATACACACACACACACTTATATGTATTATACACATACACATAGGTGTGAAAGGAGCGAAGCCATATGCCTGTTAATAATTTCATTAGCGCAAGCATAGTGTTCTGCTATTTTCACACCTATATGTGTGTAGGTGTATATATACATACATGTGTGTGTGTATATACCCCTTTACACAAGTTCAGATGTCATGCCTGACTCCAAACTTGTCCTCAAAAAAGCCCTATAGACACCTGCAGCAAAAAGCAGGCTGACCGGCGAGAAGCCATATCCCTGCTCTGAAAGTCACATAAGAGAAAAGGATCTTTTCTCTATAGCGGTCACCCTGAAATGGAAGGGTTTGGTCACCCTGCCATAACAGTCAGTATCAGTTTACCCTACACTACACTACGGTCACCCTGGCACTTAACACTTTCCCTACCGAAACTTGATTTTTGAAGCTAACTAAAGTGGAAAATAGCACCCTAACAACACTAGATATCCCTTTCCTCACACTAATAATTGCTAAATTATTGAAGCAGAAGTAACAGAACTGCTTCCACTCTCTTCCACATCCCTGTATTAAAATGGTAGAAATTTGGCGGGGGCTATCTTATATACTGGGGGGCGTATTCACTAATGATTGGCCTCTGGACCCCCTAGTCACTCCAATCACATTCCTAGCATTCTCCTGCCCCCTCAATTGGCTTTTACTGATGGTTCTGGTCCAATCACAGGCTTTTAAAGCCCATTTCCTGGCCCATTGCATTTTGGTCTGTTCTGGCAAAAAGTTCTAAATTCGGCCGAACCTCGAACAGTCAATGTTCGGGTCGAACCGATGGTCGACCCGAACCGTTCGATCATCCCTAGTCCTCACTGCCTTATTTACATTAGTCCAAAATGGACCATTGTAACTATGCAAAAGAAGGCATACCTAGAGTTCATCTTTAAAGGAATAAAACATGGCAAAAATTGCTTTTTATTTTGCCAGAAATAAACTTGCTGCTTGATAGTTTTTAACCTGTGTGAACAGAAGGTAGCAACCCCTTATATTCCATATTGTATAGCACAAAAAAATATGAATAGAGTAATCAAGTTATAGGAGAGAGTGCGGGACTAATTTTGTTTCAAACACTTTGTGTTTTTGGATGGTTTGAGCAGCATGTAGAAGTTTGAGTACCTGTGACTGTTAAAAGGCTCTGTCTACTCCATATTTAAAACTGCTGGGATCACCATACTACTCCATTGCTCCATGGGTATTAATGTATTTGAATGAGTTACAAAACATCTTTTCTCTTCTGTAAATTAATTTCAAAGCAATCTATTGAATACATAGTTTAAATACATAATGTGAGATCCAACTTTAAATGGTAGAGCATTGAGGACACAACCACTCAACAAAGTCTTCCTTTTAAGGGTTTTTCTTGCCCATTTTTATGAAAAGTTTAAAAAACTCACACAAAGTTCCAATTTAACCAGTGGCCGCTGGTGCGTTGGGGGCGCAGGGGCGCCGCCCCCCCCCCATCCATGCATGGAGTTCATGGAGGGGGCACACTGGTCACTCTGCATTGAAGGGGACATGCTGGTCACTTGGCATTGAAGGGGGCACGATGGTCTCTCTGCATTGAAGGGGGCACACTGGTCACTCTGCATTGAAGGGGGCACGATGGTCTCTCTGCATTGAAGGGGGGCACGATGGTCTCTCTGCATTGAAGGGGGCACGCTGGTCACTCTGCATTGAAGGGGGCACGCTGGTCACTCTGCATTGATGGGGGCACGCTGGTCACTCTGCATTGATGGGGGCACGCTGGTCACTCTGTATTGATGGGGGCACACTGATCACTGGTCACTCTGCATTGATGGGGGCACACTGGTCACTCTGCATTAAAGGGGGCACACTGGTCACTCTGCATTAAAGGGGACACACTGGTCACTGGTCACTCTGTATTGAAGAGAGCACACTATACCTTGATTACTGAAGGCCCCTTTTACACTTTTGTGACCTCAAAGTCACACAATTTTTTACCGGTTTTTCAGCATTCCAATGCCACAAATGTTTAGGTTTACTGAATGCACACAGTTACCCTAGCCTCAATCTACAGGCCCTTGTCTGTCTCCTCCAAACAATCTTCTTTTCACAAACTTAATGCACACATCTAGCAGCACAGAGTGATATTGGCTCACGTCTCCAAAAAATGCTGTATATTAAGAATGCTTTCAAAAATAGAAGTGTTCTTAGTTCATTTCTACTCAATTAAAAAAATGAAATGAACAGAAGAAAAAATTAAATTAATATTTGATGTGACCACCCTTTCCCTTCAAAACAGCATCAATTTATCTAGGTTCACTTGCGCGGGGCCAAACCATCACTTCCAGGACTCCTTGTTCTTCTTTACGCTGAAGATAGATAGTTCTTAAAGTGATCTAAAAGTCTTGTTTTTTTTTTCTTTAAAAATACCAAACATGGGGATACTTATCTGCCCTGTGTAGTGGTTTTGCACAGAGAAGCCCAGATTTGCCTCTTCTTGGGTCCCTTGCTGGTGCTCCTGGCCCACAGTTCGCACTGCGTTCTGCAAACCGATTTGGGGGTGCCATTAACTTTATATTCACACCGGCAGCAATTCGTAGAGCGCAGCATGAACTGCCTGCGATTCTGATGCGGTGCAGGAACTGTGGTTCTGACACCGCATCAGCGTGGACCCAGCCAGGGGGGGTGGAAAATGGTAAAGAGTATCTTGTTTGATGTTTATTGCTATTGTTTATTATTGTTATTTATTATTGTGCATATTCATCTCTTAGCCCCCGTTCACATTAGATCGCTCCGACTTCTGGGGCGACCTGTGAAGTTGCGTGCACCGCGACTTCGGCGCGACTTGCACGGACTTCATATAATGAATGTCTATGCAAGTCACCTCCAGATCGCCCCGAAGTAGTACAGGACCCATTTTTTAAGTCGGAGCGACTTGTGTCGCTCCTATTAGAACCGGTCCTGTACTACTCAATGGAACCTACGGTGCGTGACTTGCCAGGCTGACCAAGTCGCCTGGCAAGTCGTAATAGTGTTAACCGGCTCTTATCCTTCTAAGAGTTGTTATTTTTAACAGTCAATGTTAAAATAACTTTTTACAGATCGTCTTAAACATGTCCCTTTAGAAAATGTGATAAAATGCTTTCACAAGTGTTTAAGTCTAGTTTAATCTGCCTCAAATCTATCTCGCTTCATGTAATACCAGACAGACTGTGATATGTGATATGAGCATCTATAAATGCTAAAAGATGGATTTTTTAATACAGGCTTACCTTTAAAATCCATTTCTTGAAGTACATCACGGGACACAGAGACATAAATCATAACATATGGGTTATATAGCCACCTTTTTGGTGAAGGACACTGGCAACCAATCAGAATCGATGCCCTCCTATATAACCCCTCCCACACAGGAAGTACCTTGGTTTTGTAGCAAGCAATAAAGACCCCATAAAAGAGGGGAGAGGCCTCTGTGTCCCATGATGTACATCAAGAAATGGATTTTACAGGTAAGTCTGTATTAAAAAATGCATCTTTCTTTTCGTACATCACGGGACACAGAGCCATAAATCATAACGTATGGGATGTCCCAAAGCAATTCATCTGAGGGGAGGGGGACACCAAAAAATACCACCATCTGACCCCAAAAAAGGATTACATCGCTGCCTGCAGAACACTACGGCCAAATGCAGATTCCTGCTGGGTCCCAACATCCACTCGATAGAAACTAGTGAACGTATGCACCAACGACCAGGTCGCGGCCTTGCAAATCTGAGCCATAGAGGCTTGATGGTGAAGTTCCCTAAGAGGCACCTACTAAACCATATGACTGGGTAATAACCTGGTGAATCCAATAAGAAATCATAGACTTAGATACTGCCAACCACTTTCTGGGCCCTTCTTGCAGCACAAACAAGCACTGGGTTCTAGGAATCCAAGCTGATTTCTCTAAGTAAAACTTAAAGCGGAGTTCCACCTAAAACAAAAAAAAATACATAAAAATACCCCCGGGACAGTCAGGGCTAGTGCATTCCACGATGGATAGCCTCTGAACTGTCCCAGATTGCACTTACCTTTTAGAAGAAATACTTACCTTGAAAATGTCTTGTCCAGCGCAGCCATCTCAGGTGTGGGCAGCTGAAGCCAGCGCGATCCTCTTCTGCGTCCTCTTCCGTCCTCTTCGGTCCCACTATGCACTGCACCGGCCCCGCCATCACTTCCGGGGCTGCAGCGTCATCCCTGCACAGCTTCTGGGCATGCCCAGAAGCTGTTTAGCAAGGTATGACGCGCCTGCACTGGAACTGACGTCGGGGCCGGTGCAGGCGCATTGATTCCTTGGAGCGATGACGTTCAGCTCCCAGGAATCATTGCAAGCCAGGAAGTGACGACAGGCCGTGGCCGCAGAGGGAGGAAGAGGAAGTAAGGTGAGTATATTTTCTTCTAAAACAAGGTAAGTAAAAAAAAAAAAAAAAATTACGATTATCCATTTGTTTTTCAGGTGACCCGGAGCAAGAAGATGGACCGATGTTAAATTTTAGAGTGGAACTCCACTTTAAGTGCATGCATTACATCAAAAGAATGCAAAAACTTTTCCTCCTCGGAGTGAGTATCTGGAAAGAAAGAAGGTAGTATAATGTCCTAATTCAAAGGAAAGGTGGACACCACCTTGGACAAAAATAAAAAACCTGGGTGTGGACGTAGAATCACCCTACCTTGATGAAATATCAAGAATTGATCTTTACAAGAAAGAGCTTCTAGTTCCGATACCCTTCTAGCCGAAGTTATCGCAATCAAAAAGACCAATTTTCTGGTCAAAAGAACTAGGGGAACTTGCCCCAGAGGCTCAAACGGCTGTTTTACAAAACTTCCAATACCAAATTCAAGTCCCAAGGACACAATGGTGGCTTCACAGGCGGAAGCAAACATAACACTCGCTGGACAAAGGTCTGAACCAACGAATGCGAAGCGATTGGTTCCTGAAAGAAAACCGATAAGGCTGAAATCTGCCCCTTGATAGTGCTCAAGGCTAACTTCATATCTACTCCTGCTTGACGAAATGCTAGAATTCTCCTGATGGTATATCATGCGATGTAGGATTGCCAGACTCTGTAATAAATGTTTCTAGCGTTTATAAGTGTATGAACTGCAGGACCAGATACACCCCCCTCCTTTAAGATTAAGGCTTCAATAGCCAAGCCATCAAATTTAGAGACTGTACAGCAGGGTGGAATATTGGACCTTGAGAGAGTAGGTCTGGACACAGTGGAAGGGCCCAAGGCCTCATCCCTGCCAAACTCTGAATTTGTGCAAACCAAACCCTCCTCGGCCATGCCGGAGCTATTATAATTACTGGTTTCCCTTTTAGCTGGATTCTGTGCAACAGACGCGGTATCAGCTGCACTGGAAGAAAGGCATACATCGGGGAATACTCCTCCCAAGGAGTCACCAAAGCATCCAATCCAACTGCGAGTGAATCCCTGGTCCTTCACAGAAATCTCTTCAACATGTTGTTGAACCTGGATGCCAACAGATCTACATCTGGAACCCCCAAGTGTCGGCAGATTGATTGAAAAATCTCGGGATGTAAGGACCACTCCCCTGGAAACATCTGTTGACGACTCAAAAAGTCTGCCTGCCAGTTCCCTATCTCCGGATTAAAAACTGCCGTCAGGCATGGCACAAACTTCTCTGCCCAAGACAGGATGAAATGCACCTCTTTCTGGGCTGACTGACTCTTTGTCCCTCCTTGATGGTTGATAAAAGCCACAGCCATGGCATTGTCGGATTGTTCCCTGACAGGGTGACCCCGAAGCCTGGATGTCCAGAATTTCAAAGCCCGACTGACTGCTCGGATTTTCAAAACACTGATGGGGAGACCTCTGTCCACCCAAGGCCATTTCCTTTGGACAGTGGCTTCCTCCAGAACCGCTCCCCAGCTGGAGAGACTGGTATCTGTAGTCACTATTTTCCAGGTCACTGGAAGAACGTTTCTCCGGGATTCTGGTTAACAACCACCAATTTAGACTCTGACGTACTCTTGGTACCAGAGACATTGATCGGTCCAGAGACTGAACCTTTCTGGTCCAGGTAGACAGAATGTTGTTCTGTAGGGTCTGGCATGGAATTGAGCACAGGGAATTGCCTCGAATGGGGACACCATCTTCCCCAATAACTTCATGCAAAGAAGTATAGAAGGATATCTCAGCCAAACCTGATCCTTCAGGTCTGTGACCTTTCTTGCTGGCAAGAATATCTTTGCCTGTGCTGTGTCCAACAGAAGACCCAGGTATTCCAGATGCTGGACCAGCTGTAATGCTGACTTTACCAAGTACAGTATCCAACCAAGATGTTCTAGGGAACAGTACTGTCTGGTGAACATTTTGGCTTAGAGCCAAAGCAGATCGATCGATTAGTAATAGATCGTCCAGATATCCTATTATAGATATCCCCCGGGACCTTAGAACAGCCAATACTGGAGCTAGGATCTTTGTGAAAACTCTTGGAGCTGTGGCTAACCCGAAGGGCAGGGCCACAAACTAAAAATGACGGTTCTCTATTGCAAAGAGTAGGAACCTTTGATGAGCCTGGAATATAGGCACATGAAGATATGCATTCTTGATGTCTATGGATGCTAGAAATTCCTCTCCCTGCAGGGAGCTTATGACTACACGAATTGACTTCATACAGAAAGTACGAATAGTCAGAAACTGGTTTGAAGCTTTGAGATCCAGAATAGGTCTCACATCCCCGTTTGGTTTGGGGACTACAAACAGGTTTGAGTAAAAACACTTTTTTTCACAATTTCATCCTCTGGAAACTCCATTATCACTTTTTGAGCCTTCAGCTGGTCTAATGCCAGAAAGAGAGACCTTCTTTTTAGGGGATCTGTCAGCATACCTGACCTTATAAACCGGGGATATGGGAACACACGAAATTCCAGTTTGTACCCCTGTGAAATGGTGGAGATAACTAGTTGTTTTGGATCAATTCCCAGGGCCCAGGGCTTTTTCTGACCCTGCCCTGAAAGCTTGGTTCTGGATCCAGATGGTTGAGGCCATTGCCACTGTCTGGATTTAGAAGCACTGGTAGTATGAGTGCTGGGGATTTTAAGAAGGACGCTTGCTCTTCCTTTTCATGGGTAACAACGTACTCTTCCCCCCCACCGAGATCTTTTGGATATACTTATCCAGATCATCACCAAAAAGGCATTCTCCATAAAAAGTGAAGCCAGCCAGTAACTTTTTACATGGTAATTCCACAGACCAATTATTTAACGAAAGGATTCTGCGCTTATGCACTGATATCAGAGAAAATTGTGACATTTGCATTATGAAGTCCGTAAGAGCATCCACTGCAAAACATAAAGTGTGAGGTAGATCTGACAAATCTTCTATAGACTCTAATTGAGAAGGAACTGTCTTGCGTTACGTGGACTTCAACTGAGGACATTTATGTAAGCAGATTGAAATAGGGCTGTGGGGGTTTGTGTATTACATGTGAAATAAAAGTTTAAACGGTATCACACTATCCCTGTGCCTTTGTCTGCTTGCATTTCGATGGTGGCTTATGGTCCTTGATCCTGGTATTTAGAGGAAATATATGGGGTATCCTGTCCTGAAGTGCCTAGGACTGTTGGATATCTGGAGGAAAAGGGCTCATGCAGCCAATGCATAAAGGCTTAAAGAGAAATATTTTCTGGTGAGTGTCCATTCTGATGGGGAGCACAGAAGGGTGGTGATGGTTATCTAACGATCAGTCCAGGGAACACGGGTGTGATCTATTGTGGTTTTAAAGGCTTCTGGTTTTCTGACAGCTATTTTAACCACATATGAACTGATAAAAGGGAAAGGGTCATGAAAAAGGAGTAAGAAAATAGAAGAAGTAAAGAAAAGGGAAAAAATACAGCAGGAGTAAAGGGTGAATTTGAAAGAGGTAGTGAGGCTTCAACTGAATGAAGGGTGATGAAGGGGTAAATGAAGTATTAAAACCATGGCAATAGTAAAGTGTCATCAAAGTCTGGAGGTAAACAATGTTTAACCCAAGGTAACCAAAGTTTTTTTAAATTTGCAGATCCAATCACTCTCAGTTGCTTTCATTTTAGCATGGATAAGAGCTCTATTGGTTCTGTGAACGGTTTCAGTTACAATAAGATATTGAGTTTTCCATGCCTTAGCTATGGTTTGTTTTGCGGCGTTTAAGAGCTGTAAAAGAAGGCAAAATTGATTCTGTGTAATTCCATCTGGTTTTAGATTCAAAAGAGCTATAGCCAGATTAGGCTGTATGGACATTTTGAACATTTTAGAAGCTAAATCAAAAACTGCCTTCCAAAAATTTTGGGCTACTGTATGACTTGCTCATTCAAAGTGTGACAGCTCTGAAATCTAAAAATTGGCCTTTGCAGGAAGGGAGTAAGAGCCGGTTCACACTACTCCGACTTGTCAGGCGACTTGGTCGCCTGACAAGTAGCTCCCAATGCTGTGCACTGGAACCGTTCTAATCATAGCGACTCAAGTCGCTCCGACTTAGAAAAAGGTTTCTGCACTATTTTTTGGCAAAGTCGGAGCAACTTGCATTGACTTCTATTATGAGAAGTCGTTTGCAAGCCGCAATGAAGTCGCGCTGTACGGGCGACTTCAAAGTCGCCCAAAGTCGTTGCGACTATGAGTCGGATTAGTGTGAACCGGCTCTAAAAGTGTCTGGTCTTGAGGGGATTAATTGTTCTTTACTACACTTAATAACTGTAGGGTTATAAGGATAATTTATCAGCTGTAAATGGTAAGGAGCACTATGCCTCGTACACACAATCAGATAATTGTAAGTAAAAAAATTTTTTTTAATTGATCGCACAAAAATCTGATTGTTAGTACACAGCTTTCCAAAGCAGATCACAACAGTTCGTCCAATAATATCCGAAGGGACAAACACAAAAACTTTTCTCGTATGATAGCCTAGCGAATGACAATCATTTAATCAGTACAGAATGTGTTCGCTAAAAATCGATAGACAAAGACCACGCATGATGCTAATGCCTCGTACACACGATCAGATTATCACATGTATATGACATCACTTCTAATACGTAGCTATGCAAATTGGAAGCTTTTCCAGAATCGTACGGAAAAAAAAAACATACTTAAGTATGAGCCTTAAGAGACAAAATCTGTCAGATGTGCTCGTGTTTGTACTGCTAATAGGATTTTAGATGTTTTTAAGATTTGTTGGTCTAACCACTTGCTGCCAAATCATGTACCTGGTACGTCATTTGACTTCAACTGGTTGTACCGGGGAGATGCCTGCAGCTGAAGGCATCACCTGATACAATTTTTTAGAGCCGACAATTGGCTCTATTGTAATAGCAATCGGAGTGGTTAACTAGCCACTCGAGAGCTATTACAAGCGGTGGGGGGGACATTCACCCCCCTCCCGCCGCCTTCTGCTGCTCTCTTGGGCTCTCCTGTCCTACCGGGAGACCCGAGCTACCAGCCAGCACGTCTGTCGACTGGCCGAATACCCATACAAAGCCAAATTGGCTTTGATCTGGTCTTTGCTATGGTAACCCAGAAGCAATGACATCACTTCCTGTTTTCCTGGCTGTCAACGACGCCATTTTTTGAAAATCAAAAGTATTAAAAAAAGGGCGATCTTGGCGTTTTGAATGCTTTCAAGTGCAAAGGAGGGATTTGGGGTCTTATAGACCCCAGATCCCTCCATAAAGGGTACCTGTCAAGTGCCTATTATTGTCACAAGGATGTTTACATTCCTTGTGACAGCAATAAACGTGATAAAAAAATATGAAGCAACAGTGTAAAAATACTCTAAATAAAATAAAATAAATAAATAATAAAAGTGCCCCCGTCCCCCCGTGCTAGCAGGTAAACAGCAATCGCCCCATACATCTGAGGTATCAAAGCAAATTTCAAATCTTGCTCTTTTATTCTACCACTGGACCTCCTCTATAGATATAAAGTATTGAAAAGCCTTTTAAATTGTCGCCTATGGATAGTAAAATGTAAGTTGTTTGTCACCACTGCGTGGGCATGCGCAATTTTAAAGCTTAACATTTTTGGTCTCTTTTTTACTCTACAAAAAAAATTGGGTTATGTATTGTGTGTTTTTTTGCATTACAATTTATAAAAGTATTTTTTTAACAAAAAATTGCATTTTAAAAACCGCTGCGCAAATACCGTGTGACATAACGAATTGCAAAACCCACCAATTTATTCTCTAGGGCCTCTGCTTAAAAAAAAATTATAATATATATATATATATATATATATTTTTTTTTTTTTTACACTGTTATACATTCTGCACACTAACTACTTTACATTGTAGCAAAGTGTCATTTCTATAATATTTACAAAAAATGTGAGGGGTGTACTCACTTTTGTGACATACTGTATATATATATATATATATATATATATATATATATATAATGGTTGGGGGTTCTAAGTAATTTTCTAGCAAAAAAAACCTGATTGTTACATGTGAACAAAAAGTGCCAGAAAAAGCCTAGTCTTCAAGTGGTTAATGCACTAAAAGTGTTTTTCTTTATCTTTAATTTGCTTCACTGGACTTGTGGATTGCATGTTCTCCTTGCAATAGTTGAAAGGACACCAGGATGGCTGTGGGTGAGAGGAATCTGGCAGAACAGCAGAGTGGAGCTAATGATGACTTGTGAGTAGGGTTGAGTGAACCCGGACTGTATTGTTCAGGGTCGTACCGGACTTTTGGGTGTTTGGTACCTGGACACGGACCCGAACATTTTACTGTATGTTCGGGATACAGTCCGTTGTTCGGTAATTTATTTCATGTTTTGGCGCGGTTTTAATGGCGCGGTTTCAACAGCTGCAGTGATTGGCCATTGCAGCATGTGACCCAGCCTCTATATAAGCTGGAGTCACACAGCGCCGCACATCACTCTGCTCTAACTACTGTAGGGAGAGGTTCCTGACTGCTGCTGCTGAGGGAGAGATAGGAGATTATTGTAGGGGCAGGCTGGAGATTGCTTTCAGGGAAAGAATAGGAAGAATCTTCTTTAATCAGACAGCGATCTACATCGATTTTATTGTGTGGGGGTGCAGTGCACAATCTTTTTGCCCTGACCTGAGCCCAGTGAGGAGGAGGGAGAAAAAAAAAACTTTTATCAGTCTGTTAGGTGTGCGGTGTGTAGTGGCCATGTGATGCAAGCTCAGTGCATATGTGTCTGCTTAATCTGGATTAAAAAAAAATAAAAAAAATTTTCCTTCATATTTTACTATGACTTACAGTGTTTAGACACCACTGTTCTAATCTGCTATTCAAAAACCACCAATTTAAGGGGAAAATTATTTTTCAGTTTTTCATTCATACTTTACTGCTCTTAAGAAGATTTTGCTGCCATTTGCAGCCCTCTAGCCCTTTCCATGTTTTTTTTAGAGCCATTTTAGTGCTCAAAAGTTCAGGTCACCCTTCTTCATAACTGACTTCAATGGGGTTCGGGATTGGAGTAAAGTTCGGGTTAAGTTCGGGTCAAGAACCCGGACTTTTTTTTCCAAGTTCGCCCGAAGCCGCCAAACCCAGACATCCAGGTGTTCGCTCAACTCTACTTTTGAGCTGAGTGCCTGGAAGTTGATTCACAGAGTAAGATTTTAAATACCACTTGGTGATCAGTTCTGATGAGTGTGCCTAAAGGCATAGTCCTCCTTTTGCAAAAATAATAAAGCAATCATAGTGATTAGTAAAAAAAATTTGAAAAAAAAAAAATGTTTTTGCACTGACATCTGTAAAGCAATGCAATGGCCATCATTGATCACAGATGAAATGCTCTGGTTCCTGTAGACCAGTGATGGCGAACCTTGGCACCCCAGATGTTTTGGAACTACATTTTCCATAATGCTCAACAACAATGCTGAGTGCATGAGCATCATGGGAAATGTAGTTTCAAAACATCTGGGGTGCCAAGGTTCACCATCACTGCTGTAGACCATGGATCTTTAAACTACAGCCCTCCAGCTGTAGCAGAACTACAAGTCCCATGAGGCATTGTAAAACTCTGACATTCACAGAAATGCTAGGCATGATGGGAATTGTAGTTCCTGAACAACTGGAGGGCCATAGTTTCAAAACCCCTGCTGTAGACTATTCCTTCAACCATAGGTCTGTACTGAGGTAAGGACCATAATGCCAAATTCTAATAATGACAGGAGCCAGAATGAAGAAGGTCCTCTGGATTTTGTTGGGGGTCTGCAGACTGTGACCGTGTTTCATGGTTATAGGGTGTAACATGAAACATGGTCTGAAAGATGAATCTATCTTTTAAGGAATTGTGATTGGTAAAAGTTTGTTTGTAAAAGTTTTCATTTAACTTACTTTACGTTAGTTATATTATTACACCACGCTTTTCTACATACCATAGTGACCAATCACCTTTCATCAGCTTAGACCACTGCATAGAGTCCTTTTACTTACTCAAAAATGGAAAAGTATTCATATGACTAGTTTGAAGACTTGTCCCCGAAAATAAGCATCCCTGGCATTTAGTACTGACCATCTGCACCAAAAAATGGCTCATTTTCTGGATTTTTAAATCAGGCGAAGCCATCTGTTAATGTGTTCCAGAATTTTAAGTTAAAGGAGATCAAGCATAACCCAAGTAAGCAATGCCTACAATGTTAAAAGCTTTAGATTAAAGGTAAGTATTACAGCAAATGCTGCTTTTTATCTTTAAATATTTCATTTTATATTTTTGTTGGAGTTATTTTTAAATGTTTATTTGTAAAACAAAGATATATACTAAAAATCTTTTATAAAACAACAGTTAAAAAACGTATAAAGAAAAATTTAAGTTAAAATTCACCTACAATGTGAAGTTCTGCTCATCCTACTCCCCCCCCCCCCCCCCCCTGGCTCTCTCATTATTATTGGGGATCTTTTTTTTTCACCTAGGAGTGGGTACCTACATTTACACATGTGCCAGGAGCAGTGGGGACAAGTCCATAAGGGGTGCAGGGACACCGCCCCACCAAAGTTCCCAAAGTTAGTTTGCCAAAAAAGAAAGCTACTTTAACATGTTGAAAACTGTTAATCATATTATTATTTTTGTTTTAAATATATCGTTCATATGTGTCACATAATGTGTGTTCACTGCGCAGGGAGTCGGACTAACGGGTGTCCAATAAGCCTGTAAATGTGAACCCTTCCACTTTTGATTTTAGTGATATTCGTCATCATGTCACTTCCGTTTTCTGTTTTCTCGTCCCATGGAGACGATACTGCCAGGGGAAAGTGCTTGGCAAGATATTGAGGTGTGAGCATCTATGGATTGTATTGCCTGTGTGATTGCTGTGATATTAACTGTATGTGAGTGCGGACCTGGAGGGGTTTGTATACGCCCCCCAAAAAATGTTTTAACACCAGTCGCCACTACCTAGGAGACTGTGGGACCCTTGAGAACTTGCAGCACATTCACAGTGGAGTCACAGCCGGCTTCCTGCCTCCAACATAACCTGAAGACTGGTAAAGAACCAGCCTGGGTGAGAACTAGAGATGGTCTTGTGCGTGCTCGTGTTCCTACGTGCCCGATCCCACCAGGAAGCCAAAACTGCACTCCACTAATCACAGGCAGTGAGAAAATTTCTGGTCCACAGCTGCAGAGATCGAGAAATGTCTCACTGCCTGTGATTAGCGGAGTGCAGTGTCAGCTTCCTGGTGGAATCAGGCACATGGGAACTTGAACATGCCCGAGCCCATCTCTAGTGGGGACAGTGCTAGATCCCTGAAGTGGTAAGTGTCTTTTTATTAAAAGTCCGCAGCTATAGTATTTGCAGCTGCGGATTTTATTTTATTTATTTTTTAGGAACAAATGTAGCTACCCTTTAAAGTGTCCCAAAACCTTTAGGGCCCATTTACATTTTTACACTGCAATATGAAGCATTGAAGGGGTTTAGAGTGCACCAAAATGCAGCCAAAATCACGCATGCATCAAATTTTTCTAATTCAGCTCACAACAACACAGTTTGTGCGTTACTGTATGTTGTGGTGTACTGTAGTGTGGGTATGTTGTACTAGTGCATTGGGGTGCCATTCAGAATGTGTTACCATGCACGCTTAACACTCAGACTGGATGAGTTATGTAAGCCAACAGTGGACTTTAGCCTGTGCACGGCTGAATACGAGCCACAAGAGTGCACTCCTAAGACCCACGGGAGAAGTATGGTCAAAAGAGTTTTGGCCGTACTTCAACTTTAACCACTTCCTTACTGTTGGACGTCATATGACGTCTTTGAGTGGGGATATCTGAATGATGCCTGCAGCTGCAGGCATCATTCAGATATCATTATTTTTAGCTGGCGATTCCCTGCACCGCAAGAACAATCATAGCAGCTGTTCAGCCGCTTGATCGTTCTTACAGGCAGCAGGAGGGGACTTCCCCCCCCCCTCCAGCCATCCTCCAGTGCTTCTACTGGCAGTGGATGTACACCATAGAGACTGCCGAGGACCAGATGGTCCCCGGCAGTCTTTATGACTCTCGGAGGCTCGGGCGTGACATTATGATGTCATGCACAGAATGGCAGTTGTCAATACTGCCGTGATCTCAGCTGAATAGCCGAGATTGTTTTTTTTTTCAGTCTTTTTAGCCTGTAGGAGAGGTCTGACATCTTATTGACCCCAGATCCCTCCATAAAGAGGACCTGTCAAGCAGTATTCCTATTAAAAAGGATTTTTACATTCCTTGTAATAGGAATAAAAGTGATACAAATAAATAAAAAATTAAAGGGAAAGTGTAAAAATAAAACAATAAAATAAACAATAAAAAAAAAATGTAAGTGCCCCCGTCCCCGTGCGCTCGCACGCAGAAGCAAACGCATGCGTACGTCGCAGCCACTTATGTAAACTATGTTCAATCCATACATGTGAGGTATCGCCATGAACGTTAGAGCGAGAGCAATAATTCTAGCCAAAGACCTCCTCTATGACTCTAAACTGGTAACCTGTAAAAAAATGTTAAAACGTTGCCTGTGGAGATTTTTAGGTGCCGAAGTTTGGCATCATTCCACGAGTGTGGGCAATTTTAAAGTGTGACATGTTAGGTATCTATTTACTCATATTCACAAAAAGTGCAGCGCTAAGTATAAAAATGATAATAAATACAATGACAAAAAAAAAAGGTTCATTCAAAAAGACATTTTGAAAAAACATAAAGAAGTAAGTATAGAGTGACTGAAATTCCAAAAGGAAAAGTTCAAAAAGAAGCAAATCCAAGAAGGTAATTGTGATAACAGTCCTTCCTTCCTGTGACACCCAGGGAATGTGTAGAGTGGGGACACCACAGTGCACTAGTGTGGGAAGCAGCTTACCAAAAAGCCGTGGCTACTCAAATGAATGAGAAAGCCTCGCCAGATAAAGCATATCACATAGATCTCAGGAACTCCAAGAAACCATGGGTAGCGCTGTGGAATAGTAAATTCCTCAAGGAATCAAGTGGTCAGATGAATGTATGGAAAAAGAATGTACAAAAGACCATAGCGTAATCCCATAAATAACAATGGTGAAGTTTATGTAAGAGAACTACTCACATAGATGTAGTATAAGCAAGCACATATAGAATGGTGGCTGGGGATTCAATCACGGCGTCCCGCATGTATCCAGTCAGCATAGACAATAATAGCCGGCTCAGAGAAGGGGCGTGTGGACGTTGCGCCTGGAGTCGCCAACGTTTCGTCATTCTTTTGTACATTCTTTTTCCATACATCCATCTGACCACTATGGAGATTCCTTGAGGAATTTACTATTCCACGGCGCTACCCATGGTTTCTTGGAGTTCCTGAGATCTATGTAATTTGCTTTATCTGGCGAGGCTATCGCATTCATTTGAGTAGCCACGGCTTTTTGGTAAGCTGCTTCCCACACTAGTGCACTGTGGTGTCCCCACTCTACACATTCCCTGGGTGTCACAGGAAGGAAGGACTGTTATCACAATTACCTTCTTGGATTTGCTTCTTTTTGGACTTTTCCTTTGGGAATTTCAGTCACTCTATACTTACTTCTTTATGTTTTTTTCAAAATGTCTTTTTAAATTAACCTTTTTTTTTTTTTTTGTCATTGTATTTATTATCATTTTTATACTTAGCGCTGCACTTTTTGTGAATATTTGTACCTTTTGATCACTGTCTGTGGATCTTGTGCTAGCTGCTTTTTTTCATTAATAATTTTTTTTTTCACCTATTTTCTTCACATTTATATCAATTATTAGCGCAGAAATACCCCCCTATTTTTCCATTTGTATCTATTTACTCGGGGTAACATCATCTTTCACATTATGCAAAAAAATTGGGCTACCTTTAGTGTTTTTTTTTTTTTTTTTTTTAAATTTGTAAAACTGTTTTTTTTTCCAAAAGAAAACGCGTTTGAAAAATTTCTGCGCAAATACAGCATGACATAAAAAGTTGCAATGACCGCCATTTTATTCCCTAGGGTCTCTGCTAAAAATATATATATATATAATGTTTGGGGGTTCTGAGTAATTTTCTAGCAAACAAATGATGATTTTTACATGTAGGAGCGGAGTGCCAGAAATGGCCCAATACGGAAGTGGTTAATTTTATATCTTTTTTGAGACAAATAGAGCTTCTTTTTGCTGGTTAAAAAAAAAAAAAGTTTTTTTTATTCTCTGTTATAAATCATAGCCAATAAAATGCCAGGACAACATGAACACCTATAAAATGACCCCTTTTTGGAAAGTAGACACTCCAAGGTTATGTCATTTTTCACCATAATTTATTGGAAAGTAAGAAACATGCTGGTACTGAGGTGGTTAAAACATGGAGCTTGGTAATGGTGCACTAGACAAAGCAGCATTGTAGGTCTTACACAGTGGGAGAATGGAGATGGAGAGGTTAATGCTCAGGTGTGCAGGATTAGAGAGGCGGGTGGTTATTAAACAATTCACTAGAGACAGGATGGAGATCAGATGTACAGAGGTGAAATGATTAAAAAAAAATCCCACAATCAGCCCTAAATCTGCTTCTTATTTTGCTCTGAAACAAATGAATAATTTTAATCCATTAGTTCCTTCAACTTCCCCTTCCTCTATTGTAGGAGGAAAGGGTGGCCACTTAGTAGTACTGTCTACATTTGGTGATTGCTGTAATTAGTCATCACAGTAATCATATGGTACAGATCTGCTCAGATCGCCTCTGTACACTGCCTGTGAACTGAGCCATCCAATGACAGCTCAGTTCACAGTCATTAAGTCCCCGTTCACACTAGGGCGACCTGTGAGGCGACCTGGTCACCTCACAGGTCGCCGTAGGTCGCCTCCCATAGGGAAGCTGCGGACCCGTTCTAATAGGAGCGACACAAGTCGCTCTGACTTAGAAAAAGGGTCCGGAGCTTCTTTGGGGCGACCAGGAGGCGACCGCCATAGACTTCAATGTTATGAAGTCCGTGGCGGCCGCTCCGAGGTCGCGGCGCGCTGCTCGCACCGCGACCTCCGAGGCCCCTATGTGAACGGGGCCTAAGAGCCACACGGGCTATTTTTGAAGTGCTGTTTACAAACGGCAATCCAGAAAAAGAAATCCACCTCCCTGCTGTTTTCCTGCAGGAAATTGTTGCGTAAACATACACACTGATCAACCAAGCATGCATGATCATACCTAGAGCAGTGTAATCGGAAGGTGTGCTCAAACACCTCTCAGGTGTTAAACAGTGGTAATTAACCAAAATGAACCAACACATCTAATTGCTTTTTCCTCCAAGGTTTGTCAGCTAACAATATCAAGTGTGGCAGATCTGTTTGTTGCCAGAGGCAATAAGATAATTTACCTTTGTAGAATAAATTGGGCGTACCAGGCAATGATCCATTAATGCCTATGACTGCCTTTACTGTTCTTCTTTTTGTTCTTTTTCTCATCTTTAAAGAGGATTTAAACCCAAAAGCAAATATGTACTATATTGCATCTTTCCAATCTAGATAGGATGGCTGCATTCATTTAATTTTTTAGCGGGTGATCCACTGACAAGGGTGCTTATAAGCTTTTATTTATTTATCCCAAAAGGAAAAAAAAAACTGTTTGCTTTAACTGCCTTAAATGCATTAGCTGGAGTTTGGCTCAAATTTGTTAGTGTATCTAAATCTGCTAGTACATCTAAATCTGCTAGTACATCTAACACAAGTTCCCCGCCCCTGACTGACAATGCTGATGTCAAAAAGGAGTCCCCTGTGCTCTTTCATCCAGAGTGGGGGCACTCTAATTCAGGAGGTGTGTCACTTGGTGAACCCAGAGGGGGAAAAGCCTAAAAAAACTAAACAAATGCAGACAACCACATCTAATGATTGGTAAGCCACAGTATATTACATTTTGGTTTTGGGTGGTATACCTCTTTAAGCTGTACCCTTCACAGTTAGGTTTTGGGAAACAGCTTCTAACACTTCATTTTGGAGATTCTTGTTAAAATGTTTCCCCCAGTCTTTCTTTACAGAGAAAACACACACAAATGCTCAAAGAAATGTTCCAGTAAAAATCAGTGCCAAGGAAGGGGGACAGTTTAAACATACCATAATAATACCATGGTGACCACAGCACAGGTCATGATACTAGAGCACCATGACAAAACTGCCAGGAGCACACAGCAAAAGAATAAAATCTGATTTGATTGGCTTTGTGCAAGTCAGACATTGGCAGTAAATATCTCACGGGTTGCTATGACCTCTGTATATGCTGCTGCTGTAAATAAAACTCAGGTTATGAGTTATTTAAGGAAGAATTCTGGTTTTCCAGTAAAAGCAAGATTTTGTTATAAAATGTGGCGCTGTTAAAATCCATAAATAAACCAATCAACACTTTTACTTCCTCTCCTTGCAAAAAGAGACGTTAATTTCTTTTAGACATGGCACATTGAGAAATCTTGCACCACCCCATCACTGCATTATTCTGATTGATATCACAGTTTAAGTGGAAGTAAAGTAAATAAAAAAAAAATGGCAATCACGTTTCTCCAGACCAATCTCGCTCTTCCATGTCTTTATGGACCTTGCTTTGTAAAGGCCAGTCGCGTCAAGGCAGGCAAAACAAGCAATTGCTTGGGGCCCTGAGCTGGCCTGGGGCCCCAAGACCCAAGACACAGACTGACATTATCCCAAACACCCAAAACACAAATGCAGCGGCCGTGCGCTGCGCCTTGCACACACAGGCCGGCCTTACACACAGGCGGCCTGTGACAGGCCGGCGGGGCGGGCGCATAGCGAAAGGAGCGGCATGACGCCACGCGGCGCCGGCTCGCAAGGGGTAGAGTGCGCGGCGGCGGCGCGCATCTGCGCAGTGCGCACCAGCCCCACCCCAGCCTAGGCGGCCTAAAGCGCGCGCGGGAGTGGCGCCACCCCACCAGGCCCGCGAACTTCGCCAGAGAGAGACACACCATGAGTCATCACATCACATCCTCCTCACACACGTGGACCGGACCAGGCCAGCGACAGGTATGATCACACTGACAGTCTGTCACTCCATTTTTTCGTGCAAAAATTGGACCAATTGGGAACAATACCTACCTGTTAACAGACAGCTGGATAGTCCCATAGCATAAGAAAAAAGTCCCCCTGGTATCATCTAGGGCACATGGTGGGGGAACGGGAGGGGCGATAATATCTGGCAACTTGTTGTATAGGGGTCACTTAAGTTTATTGTGTGTGCGGGGGGGCCTCCATGTCCATTTTGCTTGGGGCCCCCAAATTCCTTCAAATGGCCCTGGCTTTGTACACTGGTCCAAATTATTCAGGGGGAAGGGGGGGTTATGGTGTGGGGTCATTTTTCAGGGGTTGGGCTTGGCCCCTTAGTTTTTACGGCATCAGCATACCAAGACATTTTGGATAATTTCCTTTATGGGAGCTTTGTGGGAGCAGTTTGGGGATGGCCCTTCCTGTTCCAACATGCAGTCATTTTGGAACCGAAAGGGGCCATCCCCAAACCGTTCCCAAAGGTCTCATAAAGGAAATTATCCAAAATGTCTTGGTATGCTGATGCCTTAAAAACTAAGGGGCCAAGCCCAACCCCTGAAAAATAACCCCACACCATAACCCCCCCCCCCACCCCACCAAATGATTTGGACCAGAGGAGGCGGGGCAGAGCACGGACTCCAAGCAATCGATCCCTAAGTACAGCTGATGCCGGTGTAATAATGCGAGATTTCGTCACTAGGCGATACATCTCAGCAGCCCTTGCGAATCGCCTAGTGACGTAATCACCTATAGGTGGCCGGACCCGGAAGTGCGGATGAATAAAGAAGAAAAAAAGGTATTTCCTTGCAAAAAAAAATAGTTTACATTGGTAAAAGCATTTTTAAAGGGGATTACGTACATCTAAACTTATTAAAATGGCTGGAACTCCACTTTAACTAAGCAACTAACTAAACTAAGCATGCAGTAACTATCCTATTGGATAGTTACTGCATGTGCCCAAAAGAATGAGGTTAGCTGACTACCTGAATATACTGAATTACCAGGTTATTCCATCAATGGATTTTTTCTTCCCTGATGGCACGGATATATTCCAAGATGGCAATGCCAGGATTCATCAGGCTCAAATTGTGAAAGAGTGGTTCAGGACATCATTATCACACATGGATTGGCCACCGCAGAGTCCAGAACGTAACCCCAGGGATGTGCTGGAGAAGGCTTTGCACAGTGGTCCAACTCTGCTATCATCAATACAAGATCTTGGTGAAAAATGAATGCAACTCTGGACGGAAATAAATCTTGTGACATTGCAGAAGCTTATCGAAACAATTCCACAGCGGGTGCGTGCCGTAATCAAAGCTAAAGATAGTCCAACGTGTGAGCTTTTTTTTTTTGGACAGGCAGTGTATAAAGGTGTGAGACTTCAACAGGGCTTTAAAATCCCATTCAACACTGTTCTGTGTATTGATTTGGTTCTGCAGAATGTTCTCTTTCTGGACTCCGATGTTCATTATACATCGCTGACACAACAGACACAAGACCCAAGAACCCTGAAGCAAAATGAAAAGATTGAAGAGAGGCTTCTTCTCTAATATGCTGCTGTCACAGACTGCTGGACCTAACGAACACAGGCAATAATAGCCGGAAATTGATCCACTAAATAGCAGAGTAAGAGGTCAGAACTCCTTCACCCTTCATAAGCGTCCATTTTTTTGTCCTACTCAAACACATTTATTACACGGCTGGTACAGCCATTTCATTTCCAGACTGCAGTTATTACACAAGTGGGTTGTATGCAGCCCCTAGGAGAGCGGCTGAGATGTTATGCTTTATTTCACTGCCTGAGATACTCTCGTTTACATCTATTATTCAGTACAACACTGTTATATGCAAATTGATTGCAGCCTTGGGGGTTCTTTTAGTTTACCTGTAGATTTATCTTTAGCCTTCTTGGCCCTCTCTTGAGAATTTAAGGCTGTAGTAAACACAGTTTGCACACTTGTACCTACAGGTAAGGTTTTTTTTTTTTTTTTTTTTTTCAAAATTTTTTATTGAAATTAACAAATGCAGTACAACGTGTAACATGCACTGAAAAGTTATAGTGACACAAGTAACAACTCACAGGGTACAGAGAGCAATCATAAAGTAACAAACAGTCGTAACCTCAGGAAAACCTCAGTTGGTGACAACAAAGGCAATGAACAAATGGGGGATCTGGGGATGGAGGGTGGTAGAAGGAGCCCGTCCCCCAGGCACCCCATAAAGGGAACAAGCTGTGCCCAGGAGGAGAGGTGAGGCCAACAAGCACTCGCCGAGTGATTAGGCAACTTCAAGAGGGTAATCAGATCCCGGAGGAGGGAAACATGGGACAAAGAGGGCTGTCCTGGGCAGGGACCAAGACAGCTGGAACACGAGGTTACGATCAGTGAACAGGGGAAACATAGCTCTCCGTTACCACATGACCAGTGGTTGAATAATAGCAGTTGAACCAGATAAGAACGTTTGCAAAGAAAGAATTTATAGCAGTAATGAAAAAAGAGAGGGGGGGAAGGAGGGGAACAGAGTAGGTGAGGAGACAGGAGGGTGGGAGAGGGGTAGGAGAGAGAGGGGGGGGGAAAGACAGATCGCCGGGGGGGGAAACTGGAAGTAAGTGGTGTGATCTATTCGAAGTTTGGAAGCCGATTAAGGAAGCATCAGGGCTTCGTCAAAGTTGGAGGGCAGATAATGGGTCACCCAGGGGTGCCAAAGTTTGTCAAACTTCTCCACCTTATCAGTTAAGATTGCTTCTATTTTGGCATGGATCATCGCGTTGGTGACTCTATGTTTGAGTCCTGGCAAGGGCAAGTTTGGTGTTTTCCATGCTTTCGCTATAGTTTGTTTGGCTGCCGTGGTGACCTGCAGGAATAGCTTATGCCTAAATTTAGAAACATTGTCAGGTTTCAGGTTCAATAGAGCTAGCGAGGGGTCCGGGGAGAGAGGCACTTCCGTCAGGGTAGAAAGGATTTGGAAGACCGCTCGCCAAAACGTTTGAACTTTAGGGCAAGTCCACCAGATGTGCAAGTGCGTGCCGACAGCTGAGCAACCTCGGAAGCATACTGGGGAGTATGTGGGTAAGAATTTCACAATACGTGCTGGCACTAGGTACCAGCGCATCATAACTTTGTAGTTCGTCTCTGAGGCTACCACATTTTGCGAGGCAGCCTTCGTCGTCTGCCAGATATGTGACCAATCTGCAGGGTCAAGCGTAATTCCCAAATCTTGTTCCCATTTAACAGTGTACGGGGGGGGAGCACGATCCGGGGGGTCTGTGAGTCTGGAATAGAGCATGGAGATCAGGCCACGGGTATGTGGGTCATGGAGGCAAACGTGTTCGAAGGAGGTCAGGGTGGGCAAAGATGTGTCGGTGCGAAGGCATGGAGTTAGGAAGTGTTTAATCTGTAGATAGCGGAAGATTTTAGAGTCAGGGAGGCTATGCGTGTCTTTAAGTGTTTGGAAGGTCTTGAAGGCATCAAACAGGGTTAGGGAGTGGGCCCTAACCAGGCCGGCCGATGCCCATCTGTGGAATGAGGAAGGAGAGTCCCAGGCTGGCGGGAAAGATGGGTTATTTAGAAAGGACAGTAGAGGGTTGTGGGGCGACTGGAGCTTGTATTTGAAATTCAGTGTGTTCCAAAGACGAAGGGAATGGCATAAGATAGGGTTAGTCAATGAGCGACGGTCTGTTGGTGCTAGCCACAACAGGTTGGCAACAGAAAGGGGATCGCATTCTACCGCCTCAAGGGACACCCAAAGAGGGACTTCTTGGCTGGCATGCCACTTGGGTAACTGCGCCAATTGAGCCGCTTGATAATATTTGGCAAATTGGGGAACACCCAATCCACCCTGTAGCTTGTGAAGGTAGAGGACCCTACGGGGTACCCTGAGCCTGGTTTTGCCCCAGATGAAAGAGAAGGTTCTGCACTGGAGTTGTCTCAGGTAATAAGGGGGGACCGCTATAGGCAAGACCCGGAACAAGTACAATATTTTAGGTAGTAAGGCCATTTTAGCTACCGTGATGCGGCCCAACCAGGCTATAGGTAAGGGCGCCCACGTTTCCATGAGTTTAGTGAGATGACGCAGCATGGGGGGGTAGTTGGCCATGAATAGTTCCAGGGGATCTGCCGTGAGCTTAATTCCCAGGTAGGGTATGTGATGAGTAGCCCAGGTAAAGGGAAGCACTGACTGCAATTGCTGAAGGAGGGTGGGGGGCAAGGAGATGTTAAGAGCCTTAGATTTTTGAGGGTTGACGACCAGCCCAGAAATCACAGCAAAGCGCTGAAGGAGAACAAGGAGATTGGGTGTGGAGGTCAGCGGGGATGTGAGGAACAGGAGGATATCATCCGCGAATAAGCACAACTTGTGGTGATGTCCCCCTATTTCCAAGCCTCTAATATCAGGGCAAGCACGAATTTTCTGTGCTAGGGGTTCAATTGCGAGGGCGAAGAGGAGAGGTGAGAGGGGACATCCTTGTCTGGTGCCGCAGCCTATAGGGAAGGTGGAAGATCGAAATCCTGCATAACGCACATAGGCCGAGGGCGAGGAATAGAGTGAGGAGATCCAAGCTAAAAAGTGGGGTCCGAAACCCCACACGCGGAGCACAGTCTGCAGGTACTGCCAAGACAGGGTGTCAAAAGCTTTCTTAATGTCGAGGGAGACGAAGCATGTGGGGACTTAACGATGGCGGGCCTGGTGCGCTAGGTGTATCGCTCTCCGCACGTTATCACCAGCCTGGCGGCAGGGGATGAATCCTGTTTGGTCCCTGTGCACTAAGGATCCAACTATCGGGTTGAGGCGTGCCGCTAGGATTTTGGCCATGATCTTAACGTCTATGTTAAGAAGGGATATCGGGCAGTAATTGGCCCAAGAGGAGTCGTCCGTCTGTGGTTTAGGGATCATCGAGATAGCTGCGGTGAGGGAATCAGAACCAAAGGAGTGACCTTTAAGCACGGAGTTGTAAGCCTTGTTAAGCATAGGGGTCAGGAGGTCAGAGAAACGTTTATAATAATTGGCTGTAAGCCCATCAGGACCTGGTCTTTTATTGAGTTTAAGAGTTTTGATCGCATTACGAATTTCGAGGTCCGAAATGGGTGCGTCAAGAGTATCTCGTTGGGAAGCAGATAAGGTGGGCAGGTCGAGGTCAGAGAGGAAATCAGAAGTTTGTGCATCAGAGGGGGGTTGAGGAGGAGAGTAGAGCTTGGAGAGGTGTTGACGAAACGTCTCCAAGATCTTGACCGGATTGCTGGTATGGGTGGTAGGGGAGGTCTTAAGGCGTATTGGTTTTCGGATGACTGTGGCGTTGCGAAGGGACAAAGCTAAAAATGTGTCAGGTTTATTAGCTTTGGTGTAAAACCGGTGGTGAGAGCGTCGCAGTTGCTTCTCAGCTGAATCAGTGAGAAAAAGATCCAGTTCCAGTGCGGCCCTGTCGAGGGCAAGCCTAGAGTCCGGGGTGGGGTGTGATTGGTACTGGTCATAAGCACCAGTGTAGGTTGAGTTCAGGGTGTCATAGAGTCGTCGGCGTTCTTTTTTGCGGCGGGAGGCCAGGCTGATGAGAGCGCCGCGGATGACGGACTTGTGTGCCTCCCAAAGCGTAAGCGGTGTAACGTCAGAGGTGTCGTTATGGGTGACATAGTCCTCTAGTGCTTCGGCTATCTCTAGCCTGTGGGAAGGGTGCGTTAGGAGGGTGTCGTTCAGCGACCAGGTGAAGGAGCGCTGTTTGGGAATCAGGGAGTTGAAGGTGGAGACTACTGCGTTATGATCAGACCAGGGGATTGGGAGGATCGAGGAAGCCAAGAGGGAGGGAGAAGTCGCTATAGAGGTAAGTATATGATCGATACGCGAGGATGTCTTGTGCGGGTTGGAATAAAAAGTATACTGTCGTTTGGATGGGTTATGTTCGCGCCACGTGTCGATCAGAGAGTGGGTGTGGAGTAACTGCTGGAAGGTGAGTCTACCTGCTGACCGTGAGGGTGTAGCTGGGGATTTGTCCAGGAAAGGGTAGAGGACCTGATTGGAATCTCCACAGAGAATAAGTGTGCCTTTTTTGTGCTCTGCAGTGATTTGAAGAAAATGGGAGAGAAAGGCATGGGGGTTTACATTAGGTGCATAATAGGAAGCTAGGGTTACCTCCGTATCCAGTAAGGTGCCAATGAGTATAAGGTACCTGCCTTCAGGGTCTGCAATGGATGAATGGAGTGTGAACGGTGCCGTTTTGTGGAAAGCTATCAAAACCCCTCTTTTCTTAACCGAGGCAGACGCTGTAAAAAATTGAGGATAAGAGGAAGTTAGGTATTTGGGAGTATGCAAGGTTGAAAAGTGTGTCTCCTGGAGGCAAGCTACATGCACATCTAGAGAGGCCAATGAGCGAAAGGCCTTGCGCCTTTTTTGTGGAGAGTTGAGACCCTGCACATTGAGGGTCAATACATTCAAGGAGGCCATCGCTTGTGTGTGAGGCGGGAGACTAGATCAGGGATCAGTGTGACATTAACCGGATCCCCCCGGCGAGTGGGAGGGGAGAGGGGGGGGAGGGGAGGAGGGGGCGAAAGAAGGCACAGACTAGGGAGAGAAAGGGAGGAAAGAAGAGACACTGGAATCAGCAGACATATCAGCACAAGCAAGAAAACAAAAAACACAAAATAAAAAATTAAAAACATTGTCCGTCAACGTAGAGGGTGACCGCCTACGCTGAGGGAGATGGGCCACCGCGGGAAGTCTCCTAGAGGAGGGTTCCGGTGGCGGGTTGGGGCAGCAGTGGCAGCCGACGGGTGACAGATCCGCCCGCGGGCGTGAGAAGGTGATAAAGTCCATGGTGGTGACCAGGGGAGTCTTTGGTGAATAAAAGGAGGGGCATCCGTGTGAGGGTGCAGCATGAACAGTAGGAGTGAACAAAATATCAGGAACATACAAGCATTTACGAGCAAGAAACGCAAAAAACAAAATAAAAGTGTGGGGGGGGGGGGGGGAGAAAGGGTCCATCATTGTCCCCGTCAGGAGGGAATCCTGTAGTAAAGGAGGATAGGAAGTTCCCGGCGGGAACATGGTTACCGTGAATACCGTCCAGACTGTGTAGTTGCTGTCAGGCCGGGTGAGCCTAGTGATGAAGCGGTGTCCCGTGAAGTGGTGCCGTCTGACGAGGGATCCAGGATCTGCCGGAAGAAGTCTGCGAGGCTGGCCTGGGAAGCAAAGTCAGTTCAGCAGATAAACAAAAAGAAGAGAGAGAAAAAAAAAAAAAAAAAAAAAAAGGGGGGGGAAGAGGGAGAGGAAAAAAGAAAATCAAAGTCAGTAGGAGTAAAACCGAGTAGCGAGAGTCACTCAAAGTAGGTGAAGTACAAAAGGCAGGGACACATGCAGGTGGGGCTCTCAGTCCATCGAGTCCATAAATGCAGGCAGGGGGGAGATGTGCCGGCTCCGCTTAGGGGTAGTGGATGTGGTAGCGGTAGGTTTCAGAGGGGAGCGGGAAGCGGAGCGTCTGCGCTGTTGTTGAGCGGTGGGAGGCACTAGGTCGGAGGTCAGGTGCAGGTCTTGGAGGAGCTGTTGAAGGTCATCAGTGGTCTTGCAGGTGTGTTTGCGGCCCTGGTAGGTGAAGCGCAGTGAAAATGGGAAGCCCCAGGAGTAAATAATATGGTGTTGTTGGAGAATTTGCAAAAGGGGTTTGAACGCCCTACGCTTGGTGATTGTAGCCTTGCAGAGATCAGCAAAAAGCTGGTACGTGTAGCCCTGGAAGTGGAGTGTATCTTTCTGCCTTGCAGCCTGAAGGAGTTGTTCCTTAGTTTTGTAAAAATGGAGCTTGGCTATGATATCCCTGGGAGGTCCCTCAGGTTTGCGGGGGGCCAAAGCCCTATGTATGCGGTCCGTCTCCAGGCGTTCAATAGGGATGGAGGGGGAGAGTTCCTGGAAGAGGGCAGTCACTGTGGATTGTAAGTCCAACACAGTTTCAGGGATACCCCGAATCCTGATATTGGAGCGTCGAGCCCTGTTCTCCTGGTCCTCCAATTGTGCTTGTAGAAGTTGGTTTTCCTCCCTAAGGGCTTCTAGCTCATCGGAGTGGTGTGAGAAACTGACCTCAAGTTCGTCTGCCCTGAGTTCCAGGTCAGCGGTGCGCTGGCCCAGCTCCCTGATTTCTTTAGTAAGTCTGTCAGTTATCTGGTCTGAGGTGTGCTTGAGGGCCTTATGCAGGATGTGTTCAAAATGCCGCATCATAGCAGACTCTGAGGGGCCATATGTTGCAGCTGCCCCCGAAGTGGGTGAGAAGTCAGTGTCTGACTCACCTTCATCTGGGTGAGGCAAAGCAATCCTGGGGGACCTGGATGTGCTGGCTCCGGCGCGGGATACTGACGGCGGCGCCATCTTGGATGATGCCCTGACCAGGACATCACGGATATTGCGGCTCTTTAATTTCGATTTGGCGCCTCCCGAGACCATGGCAGGGCGGAGGGGGGGTTGCGGGAGCCTGCGGGGTGAGATCGGGCTGCGGAGTGTGCGGCTGGTCACCGGGGAGAGCGGCGGGCTGTCACCTCACGGAGCGGAGCTCAGTCAGACACGTCTGACATCGGCGAGTTCCGCGCATGCGCCCCCACAGGTAAGGTTTTTTATAAGCTTACCTGTAGGTACAGTACAAAAATGATCTCCTAAACGTGCACAGTTTGGGCAATATTCACTGTTTTTTTTTTTTTTTTGTTCGGCAGCCTTTACTACCACTTTAAAAATCAAGTTGCATATTGTGTAGAATGCAACACATGTGGCTATAGTCTTGTAGGGTAAGGATCCTGGTGTAGTTCCCCAGTTTCACCACTAGATGACCCATTGCTAAATTTGGGAGCCTTGACATCCAATGCCATTTGGGTTAAATGCCAGCCCTGTCCCTCCAGTGGTAGGACATCTTGCGTAAGGGATATAGAGATCCCAGGGGGTGCAGAATGAAGCAGACAGTGTGTGGGACTGTATTGTTATGTCTGGAGGCCTAGAGGTCAGTGCTGGGACAAGGTCATCTTGAGCCCTGGGCGAACATGTCAAACTGTGCCCCCCCCCCAAGACGTATGAGTATTATGTGTAGAGCGGGTACCTGTCAAATGAGCATTATGTGGGAGCGGGTACCTGTCAAATCTAGGTACCCACTCCCCCCCCAAAAAAAATGACATGCCAAATGGGGCATGTCACGGGGTCAGCAGTATTTAAAGCGGAAGTTCCACACTTTAAACTGCCCTCACTTACAGACGGAAGTTCATTTCTTTGATCTAAAAGAACAAAATGATACATTGTAAAACATTGTGTTTATATTTATCTAGCAGCCTTAACAATGCTGATAAACATTTGCTAGAGGCTCTTTTTTTTTTTTTTTTTTACATCTGTGAGTGAGTAGAGATCAGCTCTGTAAGAATCGAGGAAATACCGTTTTAGGATCGTGAGGGGGTGGGTGAATCGAGGTTTTTAAACGATTAATCGTGCAGCTCTAATTATGTGTAAACAAATCTCCTCCACCCCCCACAAAAAAAGTCAGTCTAGTACAGGGCTTGACAAATTTGCTTGGTATCTAGGAGCCAGCTATAAAAGTCAAGAGCCATTTTTTTAAATCAGCTGCCCAGCACCCAAAACTGCATGTCCGGGTTGGTCGGTCAAGAAAATTGCTCACGCCTGGTGCAGAAAAAGCGAAAAAAGACAGAAAAAAAAAACTTACCAAATTAACAAATAAATACATTTTTTTTCTCCTTCACTGATGTGCGCTGATGAGGCTGCACTGATGGGCACTGATGAGGTGGCATTGATGATGTGGTACTAATAGGCAGCGCTGATGGGCACTCATGAGGCTGCACTGATGGGCACTGGTAGGCCGCACTGATGGGATGCACTGATGGGCACTAATAAGCTGCACTGATGAGGTGGCACTGATAGGTGACACTGATGGGCACTGACAGGCGGAACTAATCAGCACTAATGAGGTGGCACTGATAGATGGCAGTCCCCGTCTACTCGCAGGTAAGGGCGACCAATCAAGCCCACAATCTCAATCCCAGCTTTTAAACTGGGAAGATAATGTTGGAGGGGGGAGGGTAGGGAGAGCAAGCCGCACTCATCACAGAACTGCCCACCAGAGGAGGGCCTGGTTTGTAGAAAGGAGCGTGTATACTGCTCCAGCAGGCCGCAAAGCCTTGTTCTGAATTAGCAGCCAGCCCGATCTTAGTTTGCACACCCACGGGGGGGGGGGGGGGGCTCATTGGAGGAATCCAGACTGCTGCTGCAGTATAGGCTAGATGCCAGGATGCAATTTCCAGTTGCCATTGCGACCTGGCGCCTGGGTATTGTCAAGCTCTGGTCTAGCATCTGCTGCAAGGGTAATTTGGTGTTAGGGATTGAGCTTAAAGTGGTTAAAAACCTTCACATGTACCCAGTGAGGTGACTGGCATCAGATGATACAGAGAAGTAAATCAAATCTCCTACATAATTTGTACCTGTTTAACTGCAGCAAAGTCCAAAATTCACACAGGATCTCTCATCTTTAAAAAGCAGGGGTCGGGGATATGAAGTCTTACCATGCAGATCTCAATGAGGACAGTTCTGAGTCCTGATTGGAGGGAAGCAACTCACCCCTCCTCCTCACAGTAAACGGAGAACATGCAGAGCTAAAGATATCAGTCACAGGCTGTGTGCTGGAGCTCCCCTCCCTGTCACCTTTTTAATCACACTCAGTGCTTTGAATAAAGACAAGTACACAGTATAGAAGGATGTGTTTTGTTCATATTTTATGTCTGAGGTTTACAAAAACTTTATAACTTTGAGGAAAGGGGGGAGCTGGTACCCGATTTTGACAGGTATCTGCTCCCACTTTCGTTCTGAAATGGAATTGTCCTCCATCCCTCCCCCTACAGTCTTCTGGGACACTGACAGGTCCCATAAGACTGCATCCACCAATCCAGAATGCGCCGCACGACTCGCACATGCGCAGTGGGCACCCGGCTGTGAAGCTGCCCATAGTGAAGATGCCGGCAACACCGAGGAAGGACGGAGATACAAGACGGCTGGGTTGAGCTCACCTCACCACAGGTGAGTGGCTGTTTTTAAAAGTCAGCAGCTACACTTTTTTGAAGAGAATTGAAGAGAAGCAAAAAGTCCCAACTGCTGAACTCCTGAGTGCACAATGAAGACAAGTACAGAGCGCAGGCCTCGCCCCAGCATGGATAGTGTAAACTGTGTCTGAGCAGAGACCGGTTCCATGCCCCACTAGAGACTCTCCACTCCCAGGCAGCCCCGACTGAGCTGTCACAGCTCCCCCCAACTGACCACCCCCGGGTGCCCGCTGCTGACCAGGTCGAAAACCAGCCAAATTCAGCCGGTGAGTAGAGAGTACCTAGAGCGGAGCTTCAGCCTGGAATGGGGGTCAGGAGGAGAGTGGGAGGGGGGCCCAGTCGCTGTATCATGGGCCTCTGGTTTGTACTTGCCCCCTGGGCCGAAAGTTGCCAGTCAGCCCCTGGTTATAGTGCAAACAAAAATAAAATAAAAAAATCCAGTGGTTATCAAATACCGCCAAAAGAAAGCTATATTTGTGTGAAAAAAAAATGATATAAATTTAATTTGGGTACTGCATTGCATGACTGCACAATTATCAGTTAAATAAATGCCTTGCCAAAAAGCAAAAAATGGCTTGGTCATGAAGGGTGTAAAAATCCTTCCGGAGCCGGAGCTGAAGTGGGTAAGCCACACCACCTACCCCAAATGCATACTTTCTGGCCATGGTTTCTGGTGTTGGTGTATATCCAGCTGCTGTAGCTTCTGTGAGCTGGCCAGCTGTTAAAGCTGCACAACAGCTTTAACAGCTTCCCATAAATTTCTAAAGTACCATCTCCCAAGCTTCTCCAGTCTAGGGCTGCTGGCTGGTACTGCTGCCTGAAACTGCTGGCGAGTACTTCCGGCTGGTACTGCTGGCTGGTACTGCTGGCAGATACCGCTGGTGGGTACTGCTGGCTTGTACAGCTGGTGGGTACTGCTGGTGGGGGAACTGCTGGCTGGTACTGCTGGTGGGTACTGCTGGCAGGTACTTCTGGCTGGTGCTGCTGGTGGGTATTGTTAACTGGTACTGCTGGCTGGTGCTGCTGGTCGGGAAACGGCTGGCTGGTACTGCAGGTTGGTACTGCTGGCTGGTACTTCTGGTGGTTACTTCTGGCAGGTATTGCTGCCTGGTACTGCTGGCTGGTGCTGCTGGCTGGTACAGCTGATGGGTACTGCTGGCTGGTACTGTTGGCTGGTACTGCTGGCTGGTGTTGTTGGTGGGCACTGCTGGCTGGTACTGCTGGTGGGTACTGCTGGTGGGTAATGCTAACAGCTACTGTTGGTGGGTACTGCTGGCTGGTACTGCTGGTGGGTACTGCTGAATGGTACTGCTGGCTTCTATTACTGGTGGGTATTGCTGACTCGTATTGCTGGCTGGTACTGCTGGCTTATATTGCTGGCTTGTATTGCTTACAGGTACTGCTGGCTGGTACTGCTGGATGGTTCCTGACAATCAGTATGACAGGAGCCACGCTGGAGGAAACATGCATCTGCAGTAGAGAAAACAGCCGCTGCTTCCTGTATTGTTTTCTGTGCCCTTTCACAGGCGGAGGAGGATATTTGGTACCACTCCGCCTGTGACAGGAGTCGGTGCTATACAGGAAGCATTGGCTCTGCTTCCTCTAGTGCCAGCTCAGTTCCTTCACACTTATGCTCGGGGATGGCAGGTTGGGAACCCAAAATCAGGGCTTACCGACCGCCATCCCAGAGCAGAAGGTGGCGCCGGGATTTTGTTGGGGGGGGGGGCACCAGGACGCAGGAGCTAGCTGGAATGGCGTTCCTGCTATGGAAAAAGTACAAGAACATAATTCCATGCATTCCTGCAGGTCTCAAGCCCTGACATACCCTCTGTTCTCAGCTGCATAAAGAGCTTAGAGGGGTAGAGATGGAGAAACAGCAGTACACTGATCTTCCCAGTGAGTGGCTGTGCAGGGGTGGGGCATGTCAGCACAAGTCTGATCACGTGAGGACAGGGTGACTGTTCTTCCAGCACATTCAGAAAACTGACCAAACTGACCACGCTCAGATGGATGTCTTCTTATGCCTAGCATGGTCAGGTTAAAAAGGAAAGCAGAGGGACTGGCAGGAATACCAGGTATTTCCCACCGAGGAAGAAATACAAAGAGAAGAGGATACTTTTAATACATGTACATGGTAAAACAGACACATATCAGGAATATGAAATGTTGGGGTAACATACACTTTAGGTCTTTATTAGCTTCCTTTATGGAGAAGCCTATTTACACCGTTTTGTAATCCACCAAGAGAATTAGAATGTAAGAAATATGCATTTATCATCCCAGTACCAGAAGAAAGCATGTAATATTGCTCAATACATTTCAGTGAAAGATAAATGTTAAAATTCCCATTTTCCAGGACACATATATTACCGTAGGCTAGCAGCTCGATTTCTCTTCTATAATTGCAAGCAATTAGATTCACATGCATAATATACCTCTAATGTGCTAAGAGATGTTCTCAGAGGACAGTATATTATGCTGCCTTTTCTATGTAATTGTCCCTTCATTTAGCGCTTTCCTCTTGTGTGTATATGATCAGGTTTATTTATCGGATGTATGTAGGAGGAAACGTGAGTAAAATTATATTTATTGAAGTTGGTGGTTCAGAAAAAAAGCCAAAGTACAAAAGCTTGTTGGTTGTCTAATAAAGTGTGGTTTCCAATGATTCTAATGATTAGAAGAATTTCCCAGCATAAAGGATCAACACATCAAAATCTTTGAAATAAACTCCAGACACTAGAGTTAAAAAAAAAAAAGTCCAATTAATCTGTGGACCTGGATTCCTTACAATTCTGGGTCTTTATTTCTTTGTATTTTTAATATATGTGTAGCACCCTCCTAGGTAGGTGCAAGGAAAATACATTTGGTGGCTCTGTTCTCCTTATCAGGAGAGCCAGATCTGCTAGTTTGACCTGTCCCATGTTTTCAGGTGTGATTTATTGGGTCTAGGGGAGTCTCCCTACTGTATCCAATAAGGGAGCATGTTGGACAGTGGAGGAAAGCTAATCAATAGTGCACCGGAGTTTGTGGCTGTCTCAGTGGGTGGGCATTGCTGCAATGCATCCTGGGATTGGCTATAAACCCGGAGGGAACATGTGACAGGGTGTCTTTTGGCTGGAGCAAAGTCCCAGGAGGAGGTGGACAGCTGTCTCTCCTCCTGCAGAGTGAGGAAGGTGGTCCAGGCGGTCAGCCTGGGGACCAGGAGTGGAGCTGGGCTGCAGAGGATCTAGTGTGCTGACCAATGGAGCTGTTGGGCAGAGGACTTCGGGAAAAACAGTATTGTGAGTACTGAAGGATCTGCCTAGGGGTCTGCCTAAGAGAGGGGACCACTCCAGAGAAGCCAGGGGATCAAGGATCCAGCTCCCTCAGAGTGTTACAGTAAAGGGGGTGCCAAGTAGTTAAACCCTGAAGATAGGGATAAAGAGGGCGTCAGGGAGGGCCCTGAAGTTGTTCAGCAGTACAGTCTACCTCAGAGTACAGCGTGCCTCAGGATAGAGTTTACCCAGTGCTGTATTTTTGCCTAGGCCAACAAGGCCCCGGCCTAGGGCGGCACTTCACAGGGGGCAGCAAAAAAGCCAACCCACCTCTACCTGAAACTCTATTGGCCACTGGTTGCTAGAACCGCCTCTGTCACCCCCTCTCTCTCACTCCTCTCTCTCTCCCCCACTCACCCCCTCTCTCACCCCTCTCACTCTCTCACCCCTCTTCTCTCTCACCCCTCTCACTCTCTCACCCCTCTTCTCTCTCTCCCCTCTTCTCTCTCTCCCTCCCTCTCTCTCACCTCCCTCTCTCTCTCAACCCCTCTTTCTTTTTCTATCATCCTCCTCTCTCTCATCCCCCCTCTCTCTCTCTCCTCCCCCTCTCTCACCCCCTCTCTCTCTCATCCCCCTCTCTCTCTCTCATCCCCTCTCTTTCTCATTCCCTCTCTCTCTCTCTCTCTCTCTCACCCCCCTCTCTCTCCCTCTCATCCCCCCCCCCTCTCTCTCTCATCCCCACTCTCTCTCACCCTCTCTCTCTCTCTCACCCCCCTCTCTCTTTAACCCCCCCTCTCTCTCTTTAATCCCCCCTCTCTCTCTCTTTCATCCCCCCTCTCTCTCTCCCTCCCTCCCCCACCCCCTCTCTCTCCCCCTCCCTCGCCCACCCCCTCTCTCTCTCCCTGCCTCGCTCACCCCCTCTCTCTCTCCCTGCCTCGCCCACCCCCTCTCTCTCCCCCACCCCCTCTCTCTCTCTCTCCCTCACCCACCCCCTCTCTCTCTCCCGCCCCCTCTCACCCCCCATGAGATCTAAGGGGTTCATGCTGGGACTTGTAGTCCTTCAGTTTTGGATGGAGTCACATCCCTTAAAAAAGGAGTGGGGAAAATGTACATGGGGGGGGGGGGGGGGGTTGCCCAATTTTATTCTTGCCTAGGGCAGCACAAAACCAAAATACACCACTGAGTTTACCTCAGGAAGCTTAAGCAAAACTTTTCACAGCCAAGGGCAAAGTAAAGCAGCGGCCTAGCCATGACTAGCTCAATTGCAGCGTCACTCAGCGTTAACCACGTTAACCAGCATTTATTCAAGTCGTCCCTGCCTATTGTGCATAGTTTCATTCAGTTGTAGTATCCCACGCATCCCTTCTCCTATCCAAGTTCCAAATAAAACATAAAAACCAAACATACTGGACTGATTCTTGTCTGAGGTAAACCACTTGGAAAAATGTCAGACTGTTCTACTGTTGCTAATGGTAACACAGGGGAACCCATAATCAGCAGCTCCCATTGGAGTAGTGCTACATATGCAATTTTGATTTAATGTTTTTTCACTGAATTGTACTGGATTTAATGTGTCTTTATGTATCTTGGAACAATTACTCAGCTGTACCTGAGCTAATATGATTTGTGGTTTTGTTTTTCTACCTCTGCCTTTCTTTGGATGAAAAAAAAAGTTACATTGTACATATATATTCTTAACCACTTGAACAGCCTTTTTCAACCAGGGTGCCCTGAGCATTCTTCAGGAGTGCCTTGGCAAAATGCCTAAAAATTGCCAAAAAACGTATACAAGCCGGTGGGTGGATGAGGCCTTCCTTATACAGTAGTTACGCAAAGCCACAGGTTTTCGGTGTACTCCATTTTAACACACAGTGGTGTAGTGCTGGTATAGGGCTGTAGTGGCGGCACAGTGGTGTAGTGGCGGTATAGTGGTGTAGTGGCGGTACATGGGTGTAGTGGCGGTATAGTGGTGTAGTGGCGGCACAGTGGTGTAGTGGCGGCACAGTGGTGTAGTGGCGGTACACGGGTGTAGTGGCGGTATAGTGGTGTAGTCGCGATACACAAGTGTAGTGGCGGTACAGTGGTGTAGTGGCGGTACAGTGGTGTAGTGGCGGTACAGTGGTGTAGTGGCGGTACGGTGGTGTAGTGGCGGTACGGTGGTGTAGTGGCGGTACGGTGGTGTGGTGGCGGAACAGTGGTGTAGTGGTTAGCACTTTTCCCTAGCAGCAAAAAAGGTAGTTGGTTCAATTCCCAACCACGACATTACCTGCCTGAAGTTTGCATGTTCGCCCTGTGCCTGCATGGGTTTTCTCCGGGTACTCCAGTTTCCTCACACTCCAAAGACATGCTGGGAGGTTGATTGGCTCCTGTCTAAATTGGCCCTAATGTGTGTATGTATGAATGTGGTTAGTGACCTTAGATTGTAAGCTCCTAGAGGGCAGGGTCTGATGTGAATGTACAATGTATATGTAAAGGGCTACGTAAATTGACAGCGCTATACCTGAAATAAAAAAATAAAATACAATCTTCTAGCTGCTGACCTCCTAACGACCAATGGTATCAGCAGTTGATATGAAGGATGTTAGTTGTCTACATAGTATCATTGTTTGAGCCTCCCTTGCCTCTCTCCAATAGCTTTGGGGTCCCATTAGAAAATCTGAGTGAGAAGAGAAACATAGGAATACTAGTCAGTACCAGTTTGCAAAAGTATATTTGCTTTGAAAGAATAAATCACCTCTAACGTTCGGTGTCCTACGACTGTGGATGTTGCTTATATAATACTATTAGGATAGTTTTTACATTTTAGAATTGGGTGCCTCAAGTTTGTCCATAATTTTAAAGGGTGCCTCGAGAATGTTTATATTTTGGAGGGTGACTTGAGAATGTTCATATTTTTAAAGGGTGCCTTGACTGAAAAAAGTCCATAAAGAATAAATTGGTGGGTTTTGCAATTATCTATGTCACACAGTACTTGCGCAATGGTTTTTTAAACGCATATACTGGGAAAAAGTTCACTTTTTTTTTTTTTTTCATTTTAAAACAAAATGAAAAAAAAAAATGCAAAAAAAATACATAACCCAATTTGTTTGTAAAGTATAAAAAATGAAGTCACGCCTTGTAAATAGATCCCAAACATGTTACACTTTAAAATTGTGCACGCCCGCACAATTGCGACAAACGGTGTGCATTTTACTATCAATAGGCGACGCTTTAAAATCCTTTACAGGTTACCACTTTAAAATTACAGAGGAGGTCTAGTGCTAGAAATGATTTGACGTTCACGGTGATACCTCACACGTGAAGGAAGATCGCTATTTGCGTGTATGCGGGACTGGCTCATGCATTCGCCTTTGTGCGCTAGCACAGGGGGAAGGGGACACTACATTTTTTTAAATTATTAATTTATTTTATTTTTACACTGTTGCTTTAAAAAAAAAAAAAAATTATCATTTTTCTTACTGTCACAAAGGAATTTAAATATCCTTGTGACAGCAATAGGCATGTGACAGGTACTCTTAATTGGAGGGATCTGGGGGCAAAAAGACCCCAAATCCCTCCTTTGCACTTAAAGCATTCAAAACGCCAAGATCTGCATGTTTGAATACCTGATTTTCAAGAAATGGCGTTGTTGACGTCCCAATAAAGCGGAAGTGATGTCATGTCATCAGAGTGCTTCTTAGGCACTTATCATTTCTAGATGTTCCCTAGAACAAAGAAAATCTTAACTTTTGGGGTTCAGGTCCACTTTAAGAAAGCACAACATTAGAAATCCATTTTTGAATTCTAAGCAGGTTTCAAGTGCATATCAAGTGCGATTAATGGTGCGTGCTCCATGTAACCCTCTACAGATTGCACACACTTGTTAATGCAGGCCATCTGTCTGTTTTTAATTGCATTATTAAAATGTGGGTTGTAATTTCTCAAATCCTTCTGAAAATGGTAGTTGTCTGAGTGGTCAAAATTCTTGATCTGCATACTTGTCCTGGTGGCGGGTGGTGACGAAAGTATTGGGGTCATTGGATCAGCCTGACCATCAGGCAACTAGCATTTCAGAAATAGATTTAGCTATGGCAGCCTACATAATTTGCTTAGAAAAGGTTTTCCTTAACCACTTAAGCCCCGGAAGATTTTACCCCCTTCCTGACCAGGGCCTAAGTCTGCGTGACTTTAACTGACAATTGCGCGGTTGTGAGACGCTGTACCCAAACGAAATTGACGTCCTTTTTTTTCCCACAAACAGAGCTTTATTTTGGCGGTATTTGATCACCTGTGCGATTCTTTGATCATGCGCTATAAACAAAAAAAGAGCGTCAATTTTGCAAAAATAACAATATTTTTCACATTTTTTTTATATGAAATTCCCCCCCAAAAAATGTAAAAATCAAAATTTTTTAACATTTTCCGACAATTTGTTTTATGCTACATATGTTTGGTAAAAAAAATTGCAAAAAGCGTATTTTGATTGGTTTGTGCAAAAGTTATCGCGTTTACTAACAAAGGGAAAGATTTTTGTCGTTTTTTTTTAACGCGTTATGGCGGCGATCTGCGATTTTTTTTTTTTGCGGTACTGCGACATTGCGGCGGACAGATCGGACCCTTGACTGACATTTTTGACACTTTTGGGGTTACCAGTGACATTTCTACAGTAATCAGTGCTATACATATGCACTGTTACTGTAAAATTACACTGGCAGTAAAGGGGTTAACTTTTTTTGAGAGGGAGGGGTTATGTGTGTCCCTAGGGGCATGATTCTAGCTGTGACTGGCTGTGGCTTGAGTTGTAGGAACAGTGATCAACGGTCCTACATAGTAGAACCGTATGATCACTGTTTCTACACAGGGGAGAATGACAGGCGGCTTGTTTACATCAGCCGTCTGCCTTTCTCCCTCTGCACCGTCGATCGCCGAGTGACCGGCGGACATCGGGTTTGCCGGTCACATGCACGGGGGGGCCCGTGACCGTGCTGGAGCGGGAGCGTGCCTCTGGGGGCGCGTGCTCGCTCCCTAGACCCTCACATGCTGTGAGGGGCTGACTGCCGACGTAAATAGTCGTGCGGCAGTCGGCAAGTGGTTAAAGGAACCCTGTCTTGTCCCTAAACTAACCAAATATTAGTACCCTGCAAGAGAAGAGTAGTTATACCCACCTCCCCAACAGCCCATGTGTCATACCTTTCCTACATTTCAGGGCTGCAACCTCAGTCTGTGACTTAGGCATTCAACACCTCCAAGAATCTTGGATGTCTGTATCCCCCGTCACATACCATAGTTCCATCCTTTGGCCCCTAGGGGTTGGAGGCTGGAACCACAGCACATGGCAGGGGTGGCAGGCATCTGAAAAGTCAAAAGACACGAATGGAGGTTGAAACTCTAAAGGAGGGGGAAGACAGGATACTTGGGCCTCCAGAGAGGTCTGATAAGGAGCTCTTCTTCAGGGTTCTGGTATCTTGATTTGTTTAGGGACTTGATAGGGTTCCTTTTACAAATAGCTCCAGTTTCTCTTTCAGAGCTGCATAGTATTCCAATGACTGAAAATGATGGCCAAAGTTTTTTTTTGTTGTGTGAAAAAAGGCTTCCTCGCCATTTTGGTAGATGTACACGCAGAGCCGTCTTTAACACAGGGCAAAAGGGGCAGCTGCCCGGGGTCCAGTCATTGTTGTGGGGCCCAAAGCAGCTGCCCCTTGAGCCCACACTGCCTGCAAATAGTTAATAAGTGGTTTTGGGAAGGCCCAAGAAAATATTTGCCCAGGGTCCAATCAATATTAAAGACGGCCCTGTGTACACGATCCTTACCGTTCCTGCATGCCAGCTGTAAGCTATGGGTTTTGACGTGGCACTGAGGATATCTGTAAGCCCTCATGCACGCTAGGCGTTTTTAAAAGCTCCTTCTAATGCCCAAAGTCTTGGCAGGAAAATGTGGCAGAAAAAAATGTAGCGTCTTTGCAAACCCCTTTGCTAATTTTTCACTCCCAAATGCCCACAATACATTGGATAAATATTATATACTCACTGGCCACTTTATTAGGTATACCTGTTCAATTGCTTGGTAACAAAAAATTGCTAATCAGCCAATCACATTACAGCAACTCAATGCATTTAGGCATCTAGATGTGGTGAAGACAACTTGCTGAAATTCAAACCGAGCATCAGAATGGGGAAGAAAGGGAATTTAAGGGACTTTGAACATGTTATAGTTGTTGGTGCCAGACGGGCTGGTCTGAGTATTACAAAAACTGCTGATCTATAGGATTTTCATGCACAACCATCTCTAGGGTTTACAGACAATGGTCTGAAAAAGAGAAAATATCCAGTGAGTGGCAGTTGTGTGGATGAAAATGCCTTGTTGATGCCAGAGGAGAATGGGCAGAATGGTTTGAGATGATAAAAAAGTCAACAGTAACTCAAATAAACGCTCATTACAACCAAGGTTTGTCAGAATACCAATTCTGAACGCACAACACATTGAACCTTGAAGGACAATAGAAGATTGGAAAAACGTTGCCTGGTCTGATGAGTCTCGATTTCACCTGCGACATTCAGAGGGTCAGAATTTGGCGTAAAAAACATGAAAGCATGGATCCATCCTGTGTTTGTTTGTACTGCGTGCTCCTTTTACTGGGGATATCATTGTTATTATTCCCTGCTTAGCAAGGAATGAACAAACACTGAGATCCCCTGTCACTGAACACATCTCTGTGTTGTTTACATTCACAGAGCTGTGTTTGGGAAGCTCAGAGCCGATCACCGGGTGCCAGTAGCCTATCATTAGCTGGGACCTTTTGATCGGCATGTGCTGTGACCAATCACAGCACAGCCGGGCTGAAGGGCACATGCGCCTCCTGCCCAACGGCGCGGATCACATACTAGGTATGTATGTGATCCAGCGCAGGGAGGCCACACATCCTTGTGATGCGGTCAGCGAGCGGTTATGTATTTTTCCACTTTTAAACCCTTTTATTTTTACTGTTGCTTATGTCTGTTTTGTAATATATATTTTCTGCAAATATTTCTTGCCCCGTTTTTCTTTTCTTTCATTAAACAACATTTAAAAACTGGTAAGGGGTAAGTTCACTTTTTTACAAAAAAAGAAAAGTTGAACTAACTCCAAATATCCTCGCCACCTCTTCAGACCTTGCTGCACATAGCAGGCATAATGCCCCATGCTGCCAGTGTAGCAGTCCATTGTGGTCTATAGTGTGCAGGTCACTACACAGGCAGCATGGGGCATCACAGCTATGTACAAAGGGGTCTGGAGGGGGAAATCGAGTTAGTTCACCTTTTCATTTTTCTAACTTGCATCGTGTCTCTTTCTAATGTACTGTAAACTCTGTTACATTCCTGTCTAGGCATGGCAACAAATATGACAGACATGTAAGTGTTACTAAACCCACAACAGTAAAATCAGTCTGTATATGCAGTAAACAAATATCAAAAAATCTCTGCGCTAAGTGAAAAATAGTGAAAGAATCGTGAAAACATAAATAAGCTGCATACACAGACCTATAGAACAAAAGTCCAAAACAATAAATAACCAAATTGTGACAATATTAAACAAAAAAATGATAACAATATGCAGTAAAGCATGCTTGTTATACTCACAGTGGAACCTAAGGGGTTAAGCCTCTGAATTGTGTAAAAAGGCTGTTTGATCCTGTCTTCTCTGATCCTCCCCTTCCACTGTCCCCAAACCATCTCCTGATAGTAATGAGCCTTGGAGTCACTCTGCACATGCTCAGTTTGGTGTGTATTGCTAGAGAGGTTTTTCTTTTTTTTCTTGGGAGGGTGCATGCGATTGGCACAGGGTCAATCAGCACTGTCCAGACAGAGGGTCAGGGGTCCTGCAGCCTCAAAGGACAGTCAGAGTAGAATGAAAACTCCTCCTACAACTTTTACCAGACACTGATAGAAGTCACAAGACTGCTATATACTGCTGAAGGGAAAAGGTATTTAGTAGTTTATATTTACTAAAATAATTGCATTTCCATGTTCTGTGTGCTGTGGGAGATCAAATATAGTGAATGCAGGGTCCTGGGTTTAGTAACACTTTAACCACTTGCTGACTGTGCACTGTACATTTACGTCGGCAAAGTGGCAGTCCCAGGCAGAATCATGTTAATAAACGTCATCTGCCTGGGAGGAGCTAGGGGGCGAGTGCGTGCCGCCGGCGGTGCGCTCCTGCCCCCGATCGTCAGCGGGGAAGCCAGTGAGGATGTCAGGCGGCCACAATTGGCCACCTGACACTGGCAATCTCCCCCCGCTGACAGAGAAGGACGGACGGCTGATGTAAACACAGCCGTCTGTCCTTCTCCCTGCAATGATCACAGAGCTCCTGTGATCCTGCTATATAGGATCGCATGCCTCTGTGATCATCTCACAAGCCCAACCCCCCCACAGTTAGAATCCCTCCCCTAGGCTTATATTTAACCCCTTGATCACCTATGCTGCAAACCCCTTCCCTGCCAGTTTCATTATTACAGTAACAGTGCATATTTGTAGCACTGATTACTGTAGTGATGTCACTGGTACCCCCAAAAGTGTCAAAAATATCAGTTAGGGGTCCGATCTGTCCGCTGCAATGTCGCAGTCCCGCAAAAAAGCGCAGATCGCCGCCATTACTAGTAAAAAAAAAAAAACAATAAAAATGACATAAATCTTTCCCGTAGTTAGTAAACGCAATAATTTTTGCGCAAACCAATCAAAATACGCTTATTGCGATTTTTTTTTTCCAAAAATATATAACAGAAAACAAATTGGCCTAAAATGTTAGAAAAAAATAGATTTTTAATTTTTTTTTTTTTGGGAATGTCATATAGCAGAATGTGAAAAATTTTTTTTTTTTTTTGCAAAATTGTTGCTCTTTTTTCGGTTATAGCGCAAAAAATAAAAATGACACAGGTGATCAAATACCACCAAAAGAAAACTCTATTTGTGGGGAAAAAAGGACTTCAATTTTATTTAGGTACAGCGTTGCACGACCGCGCAATTGTCCGTTAAAATAACGCAGTGCCGAATCGCAAAATAGGGCCTGGTCATTAAGGGGGGAAAATCCTCCGCTCGGAAAGTGGTTAACGGCTCAGTTTGACCTGCTTAGGTCTGGCCATACATGTTCAATTTTCTTGTACAATTTTCTGTCAGATTTACCACACAAACCACATAATATGAGGTCAAAGTTAAACAACACTTTCACTTGTGTCCAATTAGGCAGGCCTTTGTACTATATAGTTAAAGGTAAATTTTAAGAAAACTGTACAGAAAATTGTAAGAAAATTGTATAATGTATGGCCAGCCTTATATTTTTGTCCTGCAAGCTGGAAAATCTCTGGGCAGAGCGATAATCATCACAAGAACAGCGTGATTAGAAGAAATGTAAATAATTAAGAGGCTTTGTTATTTGGTCTTCCTATGATACCGTAATTAGAATGTAAATGCTGAAAGTGAGTTTTTATTTAATCATTTTCTGCTTAAGGGTTGAATGTTAAAAAATAAAATGGTAAAATTTTTATATGAGATTTGGGGGACCCTATTTCTATTTTCCTCCACAGCTCTGTAGCTTTTCGTTACACCTCTGATTACACATGTTCCAGGCATTAAAAAATTGTGTTGCTCCTCTCAACATTTTAATCTCTCCATTTTTATGCTCAGAGACTGAGATTGAAAACACGAAACGTTTCTGAAACCTGAACTGAATTTCAAACACGTAATAACCATAATGAGCTACCAGGCAGGATCATATTAGCCCGCTGAGTGAAATTGTAAATATATGTTTATTAATCGAACACAGCCTATAGATCCAGTGTGATATCCGCTAGCTTTGGCTTTTAATAATGTATTTTCTCAATGTTAATTCCCAGCAGAGAGGGTGGGGGTTCTGTGTGAGCCCAGGGAGAGAGGGGCTCTTTGGCTTGCATGTTATTATGCAAATCACATTGCGCATATTGTTTTTCAAGCATTTTCCAGTATCACCAGGGTCACCAGATGGAGAGAAAATATATTCATGTAGATTGAAAATTCAAACAGGATGGAAGACCATGATTCCATCTTCATCCATGAGTCAGATTAATAATACCAGGCCTTAGAATCAGAAGCTAGCCATATAGTGTGTGAATTTTGGTTGGTTCCTAAAGAACCCGCTGGAATTTGCTTTATGGGTATTCCCAGGGCCGCTGATAGGGGGGACCACCAGTCCTCCTGTAGGGGGCCCGGGCACACAGGGGGGCCCCAACAGCATGGGGAATCGGTGCGGTCGGGCAGAGGGGCAATTACAGAAGGGCAGAGGGGCAATTACAGAAGGGCTCTCTGCAGCAACTGAAAGCCAGTTTCTCCCCCCTCCTGCCAGCTTTCAGCTGCTGCAGGGAGAGACACAGACACAGGGCATCATTCCTGTAATTGCTTCTCCATCACCGAACCCCCTCCCTATTCTGCCTGCTTCTGGTCCCCCCCCCCCCATGTGCCCCCTTTTTACTGTGCCGCCCTCCAGCAGTAAAAAAAAAAAATGTAAAAAAAAAAAAAAATAATAATAATAATAATAATAATAATTAAACATTGTAATAAATAATTTAAAAAAATTGAAAAATAAAATAATTGTAAAAAATGTTAACATTTAAAAAAAAATTATACTTTTTTTTAAAAAATGTAAAAAAATATTTAAAAATGGGCTAATTCACACAGGTTCTCTGTTATGTTTGCGTTCGCTAATAATGATTTTAGTGTATTTTTAGTGAAAATATTGTCTTGATAAATTCAGGGGGGGGGGGGGGGGCTTTGCCAGGTAAGCTCTAACAGCAGCCCTGGGTGTTCCTGTCTGCCACTCCTGCCCAGCATCCTTTGATTAAAAAATCAAAGGAGCCATACTTGCAGGAAAATTGCTGGCTGTACAGCATCTGCATCCAATTAGATGCAACCACTGTTTGGGTATTCTGATAGCCACTGTAGGTGGCTCAACAAAAAAAATGTATCAGTGTATGGCTAGTCTTACTTGCAATAATATACATTGTGGTCAATACTTAAAGTCGTCACCCTGGAATAGAAAGTCGGTGTGGTGTGCCTGAACCGACGTAAGGGGGGTAGCCTGTAAATAAAGAGGGCACCCCAAAAGGGAAGAGGTTGAGAAAAAGGGTGAAGGAGGGTGGGGTGACGATCCGAGCAGCAGCAGGCCGGAATAGGGGAGGGGCGGCGCTATAAAGCCCGCTAGCTCCTCCCACAAATACCGGCCTGCGGCCGAACACGTATGTAAAATATATTTTTAAGGTCTTCTTTAATGTTTTTCACCTTAATTTATTCTATGCATTAAGGTGAAAAACCATCCATGCCCCAGTGCCCCCCAGACCTCCCCCCCCTTTTTCTTACCTTAACCCGATTTGATCCAACAATGTGCATGAGCGCAGCGGCTCCAGCTGCTGTCTCTCTCCTCATTGGACAGATTGATAGCACCAGGAGCCATTGGCTCCTGCCCCCTGCTATCAATCAAATCCTGTGACACTGGAGTGGGGGGCTGGGCCCAGTCTCAGGGACTCAGGAGCAAGCCCATACGAGTGTCCCCATGGAAAGCAGCTCTATGCTCGGGTAACAGATGGAGAGGAGAAGCCTGGAGCGCCAGTGGAGCACCCCTAGAAAAAGAGGATCTGGGCTGCTCTGTGCATAACCATTGCACAGAGCAGGTAAGTATAGGCATGTTTGTTATTTTAATTTACAACCACTTTAAGAAGACAGAAATCTTGTAATGTATATCTGTGTAGATATAGAGAAATATCACTTTGGACAGTCTGTGATTTTATCTGTAAGGAGATGCAAATGTCACACAAATGACCTCAGACCGGAGTTATAATCATTGTGTAACATCAGCATATGTGCTTATTCACATTGCCTCTAATTTCCTGATGAAATCCAATATAACTTTGTTATCTAGCAATTAATTGTTGATGATAGTAGCCAGCTCTTCATTATCTCAGTGCCACACATTGCACTCTTCAATGGTAGGAAATTGTCATTCATGTAGCTTTGAGTGCAGAAGACATAGCCAGGTCCTCCGAGGAATCACAATGGGGCAGAAGCCATTATACTGACAAGCATTTGACATTTAGAGAAACTACAAGTTAGGAAACAATGATTAGTTAATGTACATGGTACACAGCAGCCGTGCCGAATCCTCACAAACTCAAACTTTGTACTGAAAGTAATTGCTTTGATCAAATATAAACTTCCATGGAAAACTTTAATAAAATTGGTAGCAGTAAGAAACTTCTCAGTAATGACATCTGTCTCTCTGTATGTGAGACACAGCGAGGAGCCTGCAGAGGGCTCCCAGATCATCCATGAAAGAGAATGTGGTGGGTTGGAGTATAACCCTTGTCTCTGCAGGATAAACTAAAGCAATATGGAGGAATGAAGTGTTCCCTGTATGTACAGTACTTCACAAGCCTTACCTGGCCTAAAACATTTCTACGATAACAACATTGCAGAAAGATATTTTGCAGTATTTCCAACTACGCTTTTTTGGTGTGGTGTGATGCAATAAAACAAATTCTGATTGCTGCAACTTTGATATGCTTTCATCAAAACACATGTTATATAGAGTTTAATGGTACAGCATATAAAATGCACCTAAAAGCAATACACAGATATCAGCTGTAGCCAGGTGCTGGCTACAATAATAATAATGCAGTGGACATTACCTTCCTTGCTGTAGACTTGTCCAGTTTTTCCCTCTAGTACTTGCATCATATTCCTGAGCCAAGAAGCAAAGGACTATGGGACTTGTAGTCTTATGTTAAGCAGTATTGGTCATCTTACTTTAAAAAAAAAAAAAAGTAATTAGTTACAGTTACAAATTACTTACAAATTACTTCTCCCAAAAAATAATTGAGTTAGTGACTCAGTTACCAAATTGAAAAAGTAACTGACTTTTTTTTACTATTCTATAATGCAATTACGTTCTATAAGATCTTTAATAGTGGTGGCGGTGTGGCACACTGTGGGGGTCTGAGTCCTCCTGACTGTGTGAGTAACTGTATTTTGTTTGTTTTTTTGTTTTTTGGTACCTGCTGCCTGGAGTGGCTGGCTGGTGGTGGTGTGGCACACTGGTGGTGGCGGTGTGGCACACTGGTGGTGGCAGTGTGGCATACTGGTGGTGGCGGCGGTGTGGCACACTGGTGGTGGTGGTGGCGGTGTGGCACACTGGTGGTGGCAGTGTGGCACACTGGTGGTGGCGTGGCCCACTGGTGGTGGTGGTGTGGTACACTGGTGGTGGTGGCGGTCTGGCACACTGGTGGTGGTGGCAGTGTGGCACACTGGTGGTGGTGGTGGTGGCGGTGCGGCACACTGGTGGTGGTGGTGTGGCACACTGGTGGTGGCGGTGTGGCACATTGGTGGTGGTGGCGACGGCGGCGTGGCACACTGGGGGTGGTGGCGGTGTGGCACACTGGTGGCGGCGGCGGTGTGGCACACTGGTGGTGGTGGTGGCAGCGGTGTGGTACACTGGTGGTGGTGGTGGCGGTGTGGCACACTGGTGGTGGTGGCGGTGTGGCACACTGGTGGTGGCGGCGGTGTGGCACACTGATGGTGGAGGCGGTGTGGCACACTGGTGGCGGCGGCGGTGTGGCACACTGGTGGTGGTGGCGGTGTGGCACACTGGTGGTGGTGGGGGCCTGAGTCCTGACTGTGACTGAGTCTGTGAGTAACCGTATTTTGTTTTTTGGTACCTGCTGTGCTGCTGCTGTCTGGCTGGCTGCTGGTGGTGGTGTGTCTGGCAAAGTGGCAATGGCGGTCTGCTGGTCGCATGCTCTGCCCTCCTGGGCCTGGCGTGCTGTGCTCTTCCGCTCGCCTCACCTCATCAAGTCTCCTCCTCCTCTCTCTCTCTCCACTACTGCGGGCAGCACCGCACCGGAAGTGACGAGGGTATGGTTTTCTCACGGGTATGGTTTTTTCACGGAACACCGGCCTCGGTCATAGAGGAGAGGGAGAATTACAATTACACTACTGCCATCTAGTGGCGGTAGATGTAATTGCGGTAACACAGCCAAAGTAGCGGCACCGGTGTTACAGGGACGGCACGAGTATTCAGTTAGATTACTCGTTACCCTCAAAAGTAACTGCGTTAAGTAACGCCGTTTACTTAAACGCAGTTACTTCCATCACTGATGTTAAGCCATAATTGGACTCCTGAGTCTCTCTTAGAGTACATCTCCCAGCAAGGTTCCTATTGAAAGGGCGCTTATGGGAAAGGCTATTTTAAGAGCTGATTTTTGCAGGCCCTCTCTTTCTTCTCCTTGGGATCCGTTAGTGAGCATTAGAGCTCCTGTCCAGCTGCTGGGACCACAACCATCACTGTCCTGCATGGGTGAATCTGCATGCAACATTAAAAGATCCCCTGTCCCTCCTGCTGGCAACCAGCGGACTGCACTATGGGTGACAACCCAGACTGCTGTGTTCACATCTACTGACCTCCCGCATCCATTTTTCTGCTGGCTGATGTACCCTGCGTCGCTTCCTGTGTGTGCCAACTACCTTCAGAATCTGGTGGGTGGGCTCATGCCCAAATCCCCTTCTCTTAGGCAACACTCAGCATATCATAACCTGGATTACAAAGGAACTTGTCACTTCTGCTATACCCACTACCTGCTTGATGGCTTTTTGAACCTTCCCCCTTTCCTTCTCCAAGGATTTTCTTTTTAACATCTTTGAGCTCCAACATGCCGGCGAAGACTGTGTTCACTTGGACTACCCTTATCCCACTATCTGCAGGTTGTGAGCTGGCCCAAATAGTGATTAACCTCTTCCACATACTAGTAGAGTCCCCTGCAGTGAAGCCTCTCTCTCCAATCATAGTCTCCCCCACCATTAAAGTCTCTGAGCCCATTTAATTATTCAGTGTCTACCATTTTTTGCATATTTAAGTCTTGGTATTCATTACTGTCTGCCTTTGTTATTCTGAATGTACCTAACTGCCAGGTGTTTGGCATGACCAGCCTTGGGTGCTGTCCCAGGGTTTGGCTGACTGACACCTTTTAAACCCATTGCTTGTCTTAGTCAATAGAGAAGTCTGCTGTACTCAACTGACATTGTGTCTATGGTTCATTTAAAGGGGTATACATCGTGTTAGAACCTAGAGCGTCAGAAGGGCTGAGAAGTTCCCAGGGTCAGGGCAGCAGAAGAGGACAAACAATATCCAGTGGATCCTAGGGGGGTAGCGCTACACAACCAAGCCATAGTCTTTAAATAAATAAATGTGCTCCAATAAATTCCATTGGATCCTAGGCGCTGGCTGTATATGAAGTCCTGCCCGGGGTGTGTTAGGGTTCTTTTAGATAGGTAATATAGAAACATCTAGTGAGAGGTTGGCGACACATTCATTTATATGTTCTTTCAATGAGGTCTTTTTACAAAGAACACATAAATAATTTCCTCCTTATGATCCATCTGCTGTGCTCAATGTATTGATTTTTGTTTGTACCTCAAAATTATTTTAAAGTGAAATGAATCGACATTTTGCAATTGACTTGTAGAGCAAAAGATAATTAGCCTTTTTTATTATATTTTCTCAGTAATATATGTAGCCAGTAATTAACATGGATTTACATTAGGTACCTTCTAACTGCCTTATGAGATAGAAATGTCAGACTATTCTTTATAAGGCTTCATTTACACCTGAGCGTATTGTTTTCAGGAATTTTTTGCAGATGTTTGGAGGCAGGCATTAACATCTAACAAAATTGCTTGTAATCTGCCAAAAAGAAGCTCATGTACTTTTTTGAGCTTCAGGCGACAAAACGCTCATACTGTATGTGAACAGGGGCCATTAAAATGAATAGGATTTTGCTTGTTGGATGTTTTGGGACTTCAGAGATGAGCATTTTATGAGCTGAAAAACGCTCAGGCATGAACAGGGCCTAAATAATGCTCTTAAAGTGGACAGAAGTCAACAGCGCATACCACACCATTCAGAGTGTCCAGCGGGGTCCCAGCCGTCCGTGCCCGGGTGGTCCTGGATCCTGACTACTGCAAGCACCATTCATACACTGTGTATGAATGGTGCTTGCAGTAGTCAGGATCCAGGACCACCCGGGCACGGACGGCTGGGACCCCGCTGGACACTCACCACAAAGCACTTTTGACCCACCTGCCGTATGGTATCGAGGGTCAACAACATCTGGTGGGTTTGAATTGCCCCCCTCATACACAGGAGCACAGAGGGTGTCATCACTTATGCACTTTTGATTGTTTTGAACTTCACCATCACATTCAAGACTGAATTATTATTTGAATCACTATTTGAACTAATACCATTTTCTTGGAAATATATGGACATTTTCCTTTGGCACTGAGCACTTTCTATTAATTTTAAAAGCTTTTCAGGTGGTTTTTATCTATTTATGAGATACTGTGTCAATACATATTTTCATTTATAGAACAGTATATAGTAATATATGCATATGACTATCCCCTTTTTTTATTATGAAATGTTAATTAATTTAAGAATAGCAACCAGCACAACTTTAGCACTTTAAACACGCATGTATTGCACATATATATGCATGTGGTTTATAAAAAGCAGCACATAGGTGGTCACAATCCACAACACCACAGCATAGGCTGCGTACAAACAATCATCAGGGTTATTGGCAACAAGATCCCTCACCTTCCATTCCTACTACTAGGTATGCACTGTTGATGTAATAATATTCTTATTACAAACTATTCACATATGCATGATATTTACCCATAAAAGCCTGCCTTGTGTAGACATCCAAAAGCCCAAAGACTACTGCTGGGTGTCTCAATCTTGGATGCGATGTCAGCAGCCCCAGCAGGCTCAGAGCTGTCACTCAAGTCACCTAATGGCTGCCTTTCTCAACCTTTTTTAACATGGAGGAACACTTAAAATAACGTTACAGTCTCAGGGAATTAATAATTATTATATCTGCAGCTCACTGTAAATTAGTGTGATGGTCAGTGGGGAGAATGATCCTAAAATTTATCGTCAGTGGGAAGACTCCCCTCTTACAGTTAGCTAAAAAGAAAATTGGTGTCATTGGAAACTTTTTATGAGAAGCTTAAATTGCTCCTTACTCCAGGAACCCCTAGCAACCTCTTGTGGACCCTGGTTAGGAATGGCTGCTCTCTCCTATTCCATTTTGCTCCTTCTCTGGCAACTTCATAAAAAGGTTATAAAGGGAGGTCAAGGGAGGGGCACAGGAGTTGGGCCAGCACATAGAGTAATAAGAAGAGAAGAGGTCAACGGCGTGCAAGGAAGGAGGGGGCTGTGTCAATTTTTCAAAGTTCAAAGGCACTTTGCAAGTATAATTTAAAAAAAGTATGCAACAGAAAAACACAAGTAAACATTTCAAGCAAAACTTGATTTTTCTGTGCTTTTGCCTGCATTTTTTTAAGTTAGGGACAGGGAAAGTTGATCTCTTCTATAAACATTTACTGTGTCATTGCCAAATCTATCATATCACCTAGAATCAGGAAAAGCACTGCTCGGATGTGTGAAAACAACATTACATCATTAATAGCATGTTTATCTCATTACAGGTTTCCTTCGAGGAAACCATGTCACCAGCCTAAAAAAATGCACTGGAAAATCACATAATATGATTGCTTACTTGCAATGTTTTTTCCTTTTTGTAAATAATTTTTTAATCACTTGCAGGATGAGCTTTGATTTGGTCTGAACCCATATTTATTATGAACAAGGAAGGAAGCTGTTAGTACTGGCCCAATGAGTTGCGGCTGGGGCATTTCCCACCTCGGATGTACGTACACAAAGGGGGACGATGCTTGTGATTTATGGTTATTGACCGTAATATATGGCTACACGCCAATATTACGTCAACGACACTGACCTTACACGGCCATGTGGTCCTATTAGATTGATAATGTTACAAGCATCCCCTCCATTTTGTGTACATGCAACTGTAGGGTGGGGAATGCCCCAGCCCCAGCTGATTGGGCTGGCATCGGCAGCTTCCTTCCAAATTTGGCTGAACATGGGTTTGGACCAAATGTGTCTCTGAAATTTCTAGAAACTTTGCTCATTCCAGGAAGAGTCAACTCCATAGCACAGCCCTATTCTCCTTGCCCAACAGCTATTTTCTCTTCTGGTAGTACTGTCTGTGCTGGCCCAGCTCCGCCCCTTCCCTCACCTTCCTACATAATCTTTTATGTAGCTTCTGGGGGAGGAGTGAAGGATAATAGTATACAGCATAGGTCTCCAAACTGCGGCCCAATGGTCAGATGTGGCCTTTTGCTAGCCTTTATTTGGCCCTTGGAGTGCTTTTCCTCCCAATGATTTGAGACACAATATTCTTCCCAGTGGGGCATAATTCCTGCCACTGACAATAATAATGGGACACTATCGCTCCCACTAGTATCAATGGTGGTGCACTATTGCTCCCACTAGTATAGATGATGGGGCACTATTCCTCCTACTGATATCAATGATGGTGAACTATTCCTCCCAACAGTATCAGTGATGGGGCAATTTTCTTCCCACTAGTATCAACGATGAGGCACTATTCCTCCTGCTAATATCAATGATGGGGCACTATTCCTTCTACTAGAATCAATGATGAGGCGCTATTCCTTCCACTAATATCAGTGATGGGGCACTATTCCTTCCATTAGTATCAATAATGGGGCACTCTTCCTCCCACTAGTATCAATGATGGGGCACTATTACTTCCACTAATATCAATGATGGGGCACTATTCCTTCTACTAGAATCAATGACGAGGCACTATTCCTTCCACTAATATCAGTGATGGGGCACTATTCTTTTCACTAGTATGAATAATGGGGCACTATTCCTATCACTAGTATCAATGATGGGGCACTATTACTTCCACTGACACCAACAATGGGGCTCTATTCCTCCCACTGATACCAATGATGAAGTACTATTCCTCCCACTAATAACAATGATGGGAATCTACTCCTCCTTCTACTGATTACCAAACCTTAGGTCATGTTTATTCTCATTGATGCAGGGCCCGGGATATTTTCTACCCCCACTGGCCACAACCTGGCCCCCTAAAGTCTGAAGGACAGTAAACTCGAAAAAAATGGAGACCCTGCTATAGAGTGTCACATGAGGGACAGCTCTGAGTCTGCCGGGTTCTTCTAACATCACATCCAAAATGGCAGCCCTCAGCAACAGTCTCAAGGCTTTTGAAAGTCTACACAGTGTAGACTTTTACAGATAAATAAGAGTCATAAAATACAAAGAAATGTACATGCTGTAAAATCTTACGGGAAAATTGTTGTTGAAATGAATGGTCTAGTGAAAGGGCCTCTTTAATAGTGTGATTGCTGGTTAACATGCCCTTGGCCTCCTCCCTCCCCTTTTGCTATACACCCCATGCATCCCTGATACAAACTTTGCTAATGGTACATGGAACCTTTATACCCAATGCTGAATTTCCTGCTTCTATTCTTAAAAATAAAAATCCCCGCAGTGAGACAGCAGGACTTAATTTTGGCAGCTCTTTATTACCATCATTTCCCACAGGTTAATTACACCTATTCAACAGATCCTGCAGCATGCTGAGTATATATCCCCAGCTAATGCACCCAGATAATAATCAGAATTAACTGTCCACATAAAGAGATGAAATTGGATCTGAGCCACTCAGTGTTTAGCTGTGTCATAAGAATCTAGCAAAGCAATAGCAATTCCTTTTAGCAACTAAAGAATAGGAGGAATAAAAATCTTTCTATGGAGAGATAGTAAACATCTGCACATTCGTACGTTTGCTTGGAAGAAAGTAAATAATACGTAATGAAAAACAGAATCTTTTAACCTCAAACTTGCTGCACCGCAGAGCCCCACCCCTTTCCCACAAAGCCCCACCCCTTTTTCAGGTGTTATGGCAAGCATAGACATACCATTGCGCTCTATGTATGAGGTAAATGACTGAACCATTATTTGATATAAAAAACCTGTTGACTCTTTATAATTAAAAATAGGTGAATATTAAACCTCATACTAAACTTACCCAACTTCTCCGCAGTTTAACCATAACTAGGAAAAAGCATGCATGTTTGGATAGTCACCCCCATTCTTAAAGCCCAAGTAAGGTCTAACACCTTCCTTTTTTTACTTTATAGTCCTTCCTTTTTAAATGTTTTAAAACAACTTCCCCCCATTGGAAATTCTGCTTCCTTCCCTCCCAGATTCAGTGCTCTATGCTGGCAGAGCTGAGTAACAGCCACACCCTTTATCACGTATCCTAACAACAAAACAACAGAGATGCAAAGGCCTATTAAATTACCTGATAAAAGGTTTATTCAATACAAGACATGCCAAAACCATAATCACAAAAAGCCAGGTGGCTTAAAGCTTTGAATAAATCAAGACGACGAGAAGGTCAAGATGTGGAAGCATATCATCGAGAGCTAGGCATTGTTCAGACACACATTCTGATGTGTTTCAAGGGGCATGCCCCCTTCCTCAGAGCATAGTTCATCTGTAAGTCGCATTACTATTTAAATGTTTACCACATGACCAATACTCAGGAGAGGCTCCCCAGCCAGGGAGGGGCTTCTGCATGAGCAAAGTTTGCCCCTCAGAGTGTAACAAACAACTAATTCCTCTATGCTACTACACCAAACTGTAAAATGAATTGGTATGTCTCAATCCATATCCATAGTCTACTTCTATTCACCACATGGAATGCCCTGTTGAAAGCGCTTGCCCTCACCCGGATGTGTTGCAAAGGAAGAAAGGGTATGTTTCAGACAAGTTCCCTTACTGAGAGCTGATTTCTGAGAGCACTAGGTCTAACTCTGGTGCCTACTGGACTGCAAAGTCACATTTAGATTTCCTGCACAACTCAGATACATACATATTCCCCAGCACACCATGGATCTTGCACAGAAGTCCGAAGAAACTTTTTATTGCAAAAGGATCATATCAGGAAAAGTGCAACATTTCGGAGTCATGCAGGACCCCTTCGTCAGGCATGTGATCACATGCCTGACGAAGGGGTCCTGTGTGACTCCAAAACATTGCACTTATCCTGATGTGATCCTTTTGCAATAAAAAGTTTCTCCAGACTGCTGTGGAAAATCCATGGTGTGCTGGGGAATATGTACTGTATGTATCTGTGATAGATCCAGTGTCCAGCTGGTGATCGCTTCAGCACCAAAAACTGATGTGCCTATATCCAGGAAGGTGTGCGATGGGAATATGAACTATTCTGTCCCTTTACAACTCCTCAGCAAGAAAAATAAGATAAGACTTTGACAATGTGGGGTTGAGTTACCAAAACTGTAAAGTGTAAAATCTGGTGCAGCTGTGTATGGTAGCCAATCAGCTTCTAACTTCAGCTTATTCAATTAAGCTTTGACAATAAAATCTGGAAGCTGATTGGTTTCTGTGCAGAGCTGCACCAGATTTTGCGCAATCCAGCTTTGATAAATCAATCCCTGTCTGTCTGACCGCAAATCAATTGATTATGTAACTTTAACTGGGCTTTAAACCGAAACCTGACCTGACCAATTGTAATTAACATTGATAACATATTTACTATCATATGCAGAATACTTCCTATTGGCAATACTATATTGGGCCATAGGCCAATTCCTGATCATGTTGATGCTATGTGATAGATGCCTACTGTGACCCTTCCTGACTCATGCCAGAGATTTAATCTGTGTTGCTTCCTCATTGCAGCGAAGGTGCCAGCATGCACATACTCTCTGCAACCTCCATTTAGTCCTATGGAGAGTTTGTACTCTGGATGAAAAGCACACTTAAGTTTTGGGGGTTGAAGGCTGCAGTTGACACTGATCATAATCCTCTTTCAAGTCTCTAGTCCAGAAGAACTGTGATAAGATGCACAGGAGTCTTTGGGAAACTTGTGTAAGTTTCCACAGTTTCTGCAACACCAGCAGGGCCACGGATAAGGGGGTACCATGGGTTCTCCTGTATGGGGCCCAGGCCCAATCAGTACAACAGGGGGCATGGGCAGCTGGCAAGCAGAAGGAAACATTTACCCCCTGCAGCAGATGAAATTCTGCTTCTTCTCTTCCTCCCATCAGCTTTCAGCTGCTACAGGGGGAATTACAGAGGACTGGTTTCACCATACTCTGCCAAGCTGTCCAGTTTTCCCATATTTCTGCTGCCTGGCCCCCCCTCCCCCCCACAGCGCTGGCAACTTCCTCTCCTTTCCCTCCCGCCGGCTGCTGCGAGGCACAAGAGGATCCTTTTTAAGGATAGAGAGCAGGGTAGAGCCACTAAATATATCTATATAGCCAACATTTTTTAGTGCTGGATTGAGTAGGGAAGGGTATTTTAGCTGTTTGTGGGGAGATTTCCATTCACTTCCTGTCCTCGTAATGCAACTGGAAATCAGAGAAAATCTCTCTAAATTGAACAGAATTGCCATCTCAAACAGATGTCTACTGAACAAGTGTCCCCATTGGACATTTTACCCTCACCTGTTGCTCTTGTGGCAACTAAAAAGTTTTGGACGTTCCCTCACTTTCTGTCTCAGTAACATTAGTCACCAGAGCAAAGGGAAGGTTATATAGTCCCAATTGGAAACCAGTAAACAATGAAATCTTGACAGAGAGTCTAACTCTTTCCTATTCTATGGAAAACTAAAACATTTAATTTACATACCCTTTAATTTAGACATATGTTATGTTAATATCAGTGACATATAGTCGGAGATTTAGTAAAACTGGCACACTCAGAATCAATTTCTAACTTCAGCTCATTCAATTAGGCTTTGACAATAAAACCTAGAAGCTAATTGGTTACTATGCACATCTGCACCAGATTCTGTGTACACCAGTTTTAGTAAATGTCTTTCACATTGTCACAGCTGATATTGTAATGTAAGGTCATTGGGGGGTCCCTTCTATGTTTTGTTCTGTATGGTCTTTGTTCTGACTCAAGATCAATATGGTGGTGGAGCTCATATCTTGGTTGACTCAACTATTTAATCGGGGAGGACGGAGTCTTGAATTCTTATAAAAAACAAATGATCTTGTAGAGCAGGGATCCTCAAACTATGGCTCCAGCTGTTGCGGAACTACACATCCCACAATGCATTGACAAACTCTGACATTCAAAGACATGACTAGGCATGATGGGGATTGTAGTTCTAAACAACTGGAGGGCCAAAGTTTGAAGACCCCTGATGAAGAAGAAAAGGTGCTTGAGTGGTACATTTTAGGGGTTGATAGGAAGTCATTGACTTTCTTTGCTACCCTCCATGCCCTCCTCTCCTAAATGCAAGAAGTGATGCAAGGATACAGACAGCGGATTAACTGGTTTTATCTTGCCATGTGTATTGTCTGAAACATTTAAGAAGACCTTTAGAGATCTCAGCATATATTAAAGGCAGAAGACATGGACACGAGAGAGGAAGGGTTATGTGAAAATGTTACAGTATTTGCTTCTTTGCTTTATTTCAGCAAAGTGGAGGACATAAGCATCACATCAGTCACTGTTTCCGTTAACTATCTTATCGTACCAGAAAATGTCAAACTGATGGAATGAGTTAATGTTTCAGAAAATTCTGCCTTTCTATTGGTCCTAAAACCTCTTGTGCCTATTTCAGCTCAATATTTCAGAAATTAGGCACACAAATGTGAATTAGATCCAAACGCAATGACTAAAATCTCATATAAGCTGTAACATGTTAATGTAGTAGAAAATGGTGTTTTCAGTCTTTTTTAATCTGCAATACCTGGTGAGCCTGCCCCAAAGATCCTTGTTCATGTTCTGTTATAATGTAACTGTCTCCCAAATATGCTCCTGCATTGTCACCCTGTCACAGGTGACCCTTGGTGGAGACTGGAATCAGCTATGCTGACACACATTAGAGTTGATTTAATAAATGCAAATAGGCTGTTCACTTTGCAAGGGAAGTTGCACTTTGCTAGGGAATTTTCCCCAGTGCTTAGTGAATGAGTTGAAGTTCTGCTGACTTTTGCTGACTTAATGTAATTGGGTATTGTTTGAAAAGTGAAACTTTACCACATTCATGAAGCTCTGAGGCAAATTCACTTGCCCTTCAACTTTTTGTGCAAAGGGAACCGCTAATTGTTCTTTTGTTAATTAACCCATTTGTGTAGACATAGTCCACTAAAGTCAGGGAAGCAATGATATGCAGTGGTTGCTGGAATGAGACTGGAAGAGTCTGAATAAGGCTGAAAGATACCAACATTTCAAAGACAAAGAGTAAAAAAAGTTGAAAACTGTTTTTTTATGGGAAAAAAAATGTCATTTGTGTACAGTACACAGTGATTTAGAAATCTAAATGTCATCTACTTAGGGTTTACATCTACTTTAAGGGCAAATTGACTCCAATTAAAATGAACTGAGCTTCTCTACACCAATAACTAAAATACAAACAATTTGTAGCACAATAGAAGGGAAAATGTCATTTAAAGGGCACTTAAAAGGCTTTAACGTGCAGCAAAGGGCACCCTTTAGGTGACCTTTCACCCAATGTCTTGCGGATCAGAGTTAAATGCAGTGTACATACTTGTGGCTAAGCGCAGGGATTCAGTTTCTATTCTACCGTTGAAAGCTGGAAAGTCATTATAACATGTTTTTCGAAACATTTCTTAGAATTTAATAACATCTTACTAATGGTACTCATACAGGGGCATGGTCTGAAAAAGTCTGATTCAGCTTTTTGAACTCGCAGATGAATGCCAACCACTAGAACACAATAAAGGAAGAGGGGAGGAGCGCCACGGGAGTGCAATAAAAAGAGTTTTATTAGGAACAAACAGGATACGGTGACTCACATCTGGGATCAATTTGAACAATCGCTGTGGTGCCCTCCGTGGGGTAGTCAGATTGAAGTGCAGCTCAATCGTCCGGTAGGTGTCCGAGGGTATTCTCAGGCGGCTTCCGGGTCGGGACAGCGAAGGGGTTGCAGAGAGCTGTTGTTGCTGCGGCCGGCAGCGTCTGACGTCACGGGCAGTCTGGGCTTCGTGGGCGTATCCGGGCAACACTACATGTTTCGGAGCATGCGCAACATGCCGTGATCGAGCATGCGCACTCCTTTGTCAACACCTACCAGACGATCCTTTGGACACCTACCGGACAATCGAGCTGCACTGGACACAGAGAAAGCTGCCAGCAATCTGACTACCCCACGGAGGGCACCACAGCGATTGTTCAAATTGATCCCAGATGTGAGTCACCGTATCCTGTTTGTTCCTAATAAAACTCTTTTTATTGCACTCCCGTGGCGCTCCTCCCCTCTTCCTTTATGCTACACATTGAGCCGCTTCGCTCACCCGGATAAGCAGCCCAGAGTGCCTCCCCCCATCCACCTGGACCAGTGGATTTTTATATCCCCACCCTTCCCCCCTCCATACTGAGGTCTGCCCCACAGCATACTATACAGGCACTTGAACCTTTATTTCATCCCCCCCCCCCCCCTTTAAGGCTTCTCTAGCCTCCAACCCTTTGATGTGCCAATTTGCTGATTGACTTCCACCCGACTGTAATCCCCCATCAGCAGCCACAACAGAGAGTAGCACCCCTTGTGAGCGCTGATTTACATACTTTTTATCACTAGGACACAATAAAACTCCTGGACAATTGCCGGACAGTTCCTATTGTTTTTCACCGAGATAAACTGGCACCAACTGTGCAGTGGGCATTATATAATATGTATACTGTATATTGTTAATATTACTGGTAATATAATAATAAAGTAAATATAAATTGCACATTATTATTTCAGGCTGTAGGAGCTGCATTGCTTCTCATTTATCTTCTTAGGTGACACTCATAAATCAGACCTAAAGTGTAGACTAATTTTTTGTTATTTTGGAAAGGGATTTAGATAAAAATTATAATGTTTGCTTATTAACCAGTTCTGGACCGGAAGGATTTTCCCCCCTAATGACCAGGCCATTTTTTGAGATTCAGCACTGCGTTCTTTTAACGGAAAATTGCACGGTCATGCAAAACTGTACTGAAATAAAAATTGATGTCCTTCTTTTTTTCCCCACAAATAGAGCTTTCTTTTGGTGGTATTTGATCAAAAATAAAATGTTTTATTTTTTGGGCTATAAACAAAAAAAAAAAGCGGCAATACTGAAAAAAAAAAATTTTTATATATATATATTTCACATTCTGCTATATAACATTCCCAAAAATAAAAAAAAAATGAAAATCAAAGTTTTTCATCCCTTTAGGCCAATTTGTATTCTGCTACATATTTAAAAAAAAAAAACGCAATAAGCGTATTTTGATTGGTTTGCGCAAAAGTTATTGCGTCTACAAGCCAGGGGAAAGATTTATGTCATTTTTATTTATTTTTCTTTTTTTACTAGTAGTGGCGGCAATCTGCGATTTTTAGCGGGACTGCGACATTGCGGTGCACAGATCGGACCCCTAACTGACATTTTTTACTCTTTTGGGGGGGACCAGTGACATTACTATAGTAATCAGTGCTAAAAATATGCACTGTTACTGTAATATTGACTTTGGCAGGGAAGGGGCTAACATAGTGGTGATCATAGAGTTAAGTGTGAGCCTAGGGGAGTGCTTTCTAACTGTATGGGGGATGGGCTTGTGAAATTACCATAGAGACCTGTGATCCTATATAGAAGAATCACAGGCACTCTGTGATCATTTCACAGAGAAGAACGGTCAGCTGTGTTTACAACAGCTGACCGCCCTTCTTTCTTAGCGGGTGGATCAGCATCCCACTCGCCCCCTAGCACCACTCGCGTGACCGACGTAGCCCTATGTCGTTTCGCGCAGCCAAGCCAGCTTGTCACAGTAAAAACTGCGGCGGCCATTCGGCAAGTGGTTCATGCAGTAAGGGGAGGCCATAAGGGGCTAATACTATGATATGGTTGTACAATACCAAGCCGAGACACCAGAAACTGCAGGCATGACATTTTTGTGGAAGCTGAGATGCTTTCTCCTAAAAAATAGTTCCACTTGCTGAGAAAAAAATACTCCCCTCTTGGTGATCAATGTACATTGCAGGGATTTTAACTAACTTTGTAGCAAATTCCTATCTGTTGTTGCTCTGAAGTAACAGCATCCACACCACCACATCCTTTGCAGACTGATTCTGAATGGAAGGGTCTGGTTTATTATATTCAGCTGGTGCACTCTCATTGAGAACAGCTATAGGTCTGTATCCCTTTAGAAATGTGTAGCCCTTGGGGAGTATCACACCAAAACTGAAATTCATATTGCAGAGGATGCCTAAAATTTGACTTGTATCGAGAAGTGCAGACTTTTTGGAAAATGAGTGAGCTAATCATGAAACCAAGAAATGATATTTCTGAGAGCGTTCTGTACTTAACACTTCCCGGGTTGACATATTGCATTGAATCATACCGAAAATTACAGCGGCTGCACATTGAAAAGAAAGACACATTTTTATACCATTACAACATGGCTTGCGTAGCAATTGTGTATGCTATTTTATTTTTTATTTGCTATATTTCTTTCACAAAATTGACATTACCCTTTAACCACTTTAAGACAGCCTATTTTTACACTTTTTGTTTACAAGTTAAAATCAGTATTTTTTGCTAGAAAACTACTTAGAACCCCCAAACATTATTTATATATATATATATATATATATATATATATATATATATATAATATATATTTTAGCAAAGACTCTGGAGAATAAAATGGCGGTCTATGCAATTTTGTCACGCGGTCTTTCAATCGCCATTTTTTTGGAAAAATTACGAAAAATCACATTTCACTACAGTTAAAAAAAACTAAACAGTAAAGTTAGCCCATTTTTTTTGTATATTGTGAAAGATGATGTCACGCCAAGTAAATAGATACCCAACATGTTAAGGTTTAAAATTGCGCGGAATGGCGACAAACTACGGTCAATGCTTTACATTTCTTTAACGGTTACCAGTTTAGAGTTAGAGTGTAGCTCTTTTTTTAATTATTGCTCACACTCTGGCGATCGCGGTGATACCTCACATGTGTGGTTTGAACAGCGATTTAATTTGCGGCGCGACTTCAGTATACGAGCTCACGGGGGCGGCTAAAATAATTTAATTTTTTTTCCTATTTATTTTTTATTTTTTTTTATTTTATCACTGGTTTTTAAAAAAATAAAAATAAATCTGATCACTTTTATTGCTGTCACAAGCAATGTCAACATCCCTTGTGACAGCAATATGCAGTTACAGGTACTCTTAACCACTTGCCGACTGCCTATTGACGATTTACGTCGGCAGTCAGCCCCTCACAGGCAAAGTGACGTAGATCTACGTCGCTAGCCTGTGAGGGTCTAGGGAGCGCGCGCGCGCCCCCCGGAGGCGCGCTCCCGCGTGGTCACGGACCCCCCCCCCCCGCGCGTGTGACCGACGGACCCGATGTCCGCCGGTCACTGTGCGATCGCCGCTGCAGAGGGAGAAAGTCAGGCGGCTAGTGTAAACAAGCCGCCTGTCATTCTCCCCTGTGTAGAAACAACAATCACACGGTTCTACTATGTAGGACCGTTGATCATTGTTCCTACAGCCCAAGCCACAGCCAATCACAGTTAGAATCACGCCCCTAGGGACACACACAGCCCCTCCCTCTCAAATAAAGTTAACCCCTTCAGTACCAGTGTCATTTTGCAGTAACAGTGCATATGTACAGCACTGAATACTGTAGTAATGTCACTGGTAACCCCAAAAGTGTCAAAAATGTCAGTCAAGTGTCCGATCTGTCCGCCGCAATGTCGCAGTACCACAAAAAAATCGCAGATCGCCGCCATTACGCATTAAAAAAAACAACAAAAATGACAAAAATCTTTCCCTTTGTTAGTAAACGCGATAACTTTTGCGTAAACCAATCAAAATACGCTTTTTGCAATTTTTTTTTACCAAACATATGTAGCATAAAACAAATTGGCCGAAAATGTTAAAAAATTTTGATTTTTAAATTTTTTTGGGGAATTTCATATAAAAAAATGTGAAAAATATTGCTATTTTTGCAAAATTTACGCATTTGTTTTGTTTATAGCGCATGATCAAAAAAATCGCACAGGTGATCAAATACCACCAAAAGAAAGCTCTGTTTGTGGGAAAAAAAGGACGTCAAATTCGTTTAGGTACAGCTTCGCAGGACCGCGCAATTCTCCGTTAAAGTCACGCAGTGCCGAATCGCAAAATACCCCCTGGTCAGGAAGGGGGTAAAATCTTCCGGGGCTTAAGTGGTTAATGGAGGGATCGAGGGTCTAAAAGACCCTCGACCCCTCCACTGCACTTCCATGTATTCAAAACGCCGAAAACTGCATTTTTGAATACACTCACTTTTTGAAACTGCCGCCTTTAGCAGCTGAGTAACCCGGATGTGACGTCATGGACACCGCCTCTGAGTTACGTCATTGGAGACCCGATCAAAGCCACATCCGGCTTAGATCAGGACTCCATCCAGCCAGCCAACTGGTTTCTCGGGTCTCCGGGTGGGACGAGAGACCCGGGCAGAGCAGCGAAAGGCGGCGGGAGGGGGGGATGTCCCCTCTTGCTTGCCAGGGTAACGATCAAGTTGCTCCTGAGCCACATCGGTGGTTTCCAACAGAAAGCCGACCAACGGCTCTAAAAATGGAACCGGAATGATGCCTCTAGCTAGAGGCATCATCCCGGTACAACCACTTAGTCACTAACTAACTAACACCCACTTAGTCCACTAAGTGGTTAAAGCAGTAGCAAACCACAGTCTTTAAAAAAAAAAAGCCGATATATCGAGGGCCGATATGCACTTTCCCCGATATATCAGAATCGGCCCCTGAGGTTACCGATATTGCCAATATTTCGGGAAAGTGCTTGTACCGGAGAGATGCCTGCAGCTAGAGGCATCACCCCGGTATCGGCGTCCATAGCCGACGGTCGGCTGTCTTGTAATGAAAACTGAAGCGGCTGAGAAGCCGCTCGGCTGTCATTACAAGGAGCTGGAGGGGACGTCCCCCCCCTCCCGCCGCCTTCCGCCGTTCGCCTGGGTCTCCTGTCCCACCGGGAGACCCGGGCAACCAGCCTGCATGGCCGCCAAATTGAAAAAAATGACAGCATTCAAAACAGCCAAACTTGGCGTTTTGAATGCTTTTAAGTGCAGAGGAGGGGTTTGGGGTCTTTTAGACCCCCGAATCCCTCCACAAGAGTACCTGTCAAAAAAATTAAAAATAAATAAATACATTTTTTTTAATGTACGAAAATATTGCCCAATATCGGCCGATACCGATATGCGATGACCAAAATATTGGTATTGGTATCGGCAATAAAAAAAACGATATCGGTCGATCACTAGTATATATATATATATATAGTATATATACTAGTATATATATATATATATATATATATATATATAAATACTATACTATTTTTGTATATATATATATATATACAGTGGGTACGGAAAGTATTCAGACCCCCTTACATTTTTCACTCTTTGTTATATTGCAGCCATTTGCTAAAATCATTTAAGTTCATTCTTCTTCCTCATGAATGTACACATAGCACCCATTACTGACAGAAAAACACAGAATTGTTGACATTGTTGCAGATTTATTAAAAAAGAAAAACTGAAAAATCACATGGTCCTAAGTATTCAGACCCTTTGCTGTGACACTCATATATTTAACTCAGGTGCTTACCATTTCTTCTGATCATCCTTGAGATGGTTCTACACCTTCATTTGAGTCCAGCTGTGTTTGATTATACTGATTGGACTTGATTAGGAAAGCCACACACCTGTCTATATAAGACCTTCCAGATCACAATGCATGTCAGAGCAAATGAGAATCATGAGGTCAAAGGAACTGCCTGAAGAGCTCAGAGACAGAATTGTGGCAAGGCACAGATCTGGCCAAGGTTACAAAAAGATTTCTGCTGCACTTAAGGTTCCTAAGAGCACAATGGCCTCCATAATCCTCAAATGGAAGACGTTTGGGACGACCAGAACCATTCCTAGAGCTGGCCGTTCGGCCAAACTGAGCTATCGGGGGAGAAGAGCCTTGGTGAGAGAGGTAAAGAAGAACCCAAAGATCACTGTGGCTGAGCTCCAGAGATGCAGTCAGGAGATGGGAGAAAGTTGTAGAAAGTCAACCATCACTGCAGCCCTCCACCAGTCGGGGCTTTATGGCAGAGTGGCCCGACGGAAGCCTCTCCTCAGTGTAAGACACATGAAAGCCCGCATGGAGTTTGCTAAAAAACATCTGAAGGACTCCAAGATGGTGAGAAATAAGATTCTCGGGTCTGATGGGACCAAAATAGAACTTTTTGGCCTTAATTCTAAGCGGTATGTGTGGAGAAAACCAGGCACTGCTCATCACCTGTCCAATACAGTCCCAACAGTGAAGCATGGTGGTGGCAGCATCATGCTGTGGGGGTGTTTTTCAGCTGCAGGGACAGGACGACTGGTTGCAATCGAGGGAAAGATGAATGCGGCCAAGTACAGTGATATCCTGGACAAAAACCTTCTCCATAGTGCTCTGGACCTCAGACTGGGCCGAAGGTTTACCTTCCAACAAGACAATGACCCTAAGCACACAGCTAAAATAACAAAGGAGTGGCTTCACAACAACTCCGTGACTGTTCTTGAATGGTCCAGCCAGAGCCCTGACTTAAACCCAATTGAGCATCTCTGGAGAGACCTAAAAATGGCTGTCCACCAACGTTTACCATCCAACCTGACAGAACTGGAGAGGATCTGCAAGGAGGAATGGCAGAGGATCCCCAAATCCAGGTGTGAAAGACTTGTTGCATCTTTCCCAAAAAGACTCCTGGCTGTATTAGATCAAAAGGGGGCTTCTACTAAATACTGAGCAAAGGGTCTGAATACTTAGGACCATGTGATATTTCAGTTTTTCTTTTTTAATAAATCTGCAACAATGTCAACAATTCTGTGTTTTTCTGTCAGTATGGGGTGCTATGTGTACATTCATGAGGAAGAAGAATGAACTTAAATGATTTTAGCATATGGCTGCAATATAACAAAGAGTGAAAAATGTAAGGGGGTCTGAATACTTTCCGTACCCACTGTATACTGTATATATACTATATATACAAAAATGAGTGAGTGATACTAATGTGCAAAAAGCATGTTCAGTTGCCGCTCATCACTGATGTGTTCCCACATCCAACAAATTTATATCAACTAATAGTGAAGCGCAACCTAAACCATATATAAATCTAAAAAATATTTTTGCAATTCATAAAGGTGATCAACAATCGAAAATTCATGAATTTTTAAAATCATACAGTGAATATATAAATATACATATAATTGTAAAATTATATACAAAACCACCACGAGTGTATGATTGCACTCAGCAGTGAATTAATATATAAATAACTAATAAATGCAAATAATAGTCCACAAAAGGAATTAAAAAAATAAATAAATAATACTCCACAAAAACCGTGTATCAGCCACAATGGAGAAAGTGGATGAAGACATGCGTACTCTAATCCAGATGCATGTGCGGAAAAAAGTGCTCCACCGCTGTTCTCCACCACCTGTTCAAGCTGCCTCTTACATCATGGAAAGACCCCCACAATGGTAAGGTCAGACATAGCCTTCCCAGATCCTTGGGTATTAGCACTGCAGGAATACTCCAAAAGACACTCCAAGAGCTTCAGGACCAGGTTACACTCCACTTCACAACACTATTCTCTAACTACTCAGCAAGGGATATATAGAATAAAGACTCTCATAGTGTAGCATGTAAAACCACTTTGCTATTTTTTTTTTAAATAAAAATAGATAATTACCAAAGGAGGTGCACTCTCTAATCCAGTGCACTGAATACAAAATGTCTGTTTAACCACTTAAGGACCAGGCCTATTTCTGACACTTGTTGTTTACAAGGTAAAATCTTTTTTTTTGCTAGAAAATTACATAGAATCCCTAAATATTATATATTTTTTTTTTTTTAGCAGAGACCCTAGAGAATAAAATGGAGATTGTTGCAATACTTTATGTCACACCGAATTTGTGCAGTGGTCTTACAAAGACAATTTTTTTTGGAAAAAATACACTTTTTAAAATAAAAAAAATAAAAAAAAACAGTAAAGTTAGCTCAATTAAAATTTCTATAATGTGAAAGCGAGTGTTACACCGAGTAAATTGATACCTAAAATGTCATGCTTCAAAATTGCGCACACTTGTGGAATGCCGACAAATATTGGTACTTAAAAATCTTCATAGGCGACGCTTTAAAAATTTCTAAAGGTTTACAAGTTTAGAGTTGCAGAGGAGGTCTAGGGCTAGAATTATTGCTCTAGCTCTAATGATTACAGCAATACATCACATGTGTGGCTTGAACACCGTTTACATATGTGATTGCTTGACTTGCATATGCATTCGCTTCTGCACGTGAGCTCGGAGTGACGGGGCGCTTTACATTTTTTATTTTTTTTTCATTTATTTTACCTTTTATTTTTTTACTTTTTCTATGTCCCTTTAAAAAAAAATTTGTGATCACTTTTATTCCTATTACAAAGAATGTAAATATCCCTTGTAATAGAAAAAAGCAGGACAGGTCCTCTTTAATGCGAGATCTGGAGTAAAAAAAATGGGCCCTTTAGGGCTGTTGGGAGGAAGCGACGTATGACTTCACTCCAGTCCTCCAAGAACAAAGAGTCGAGTAGGGGCCATCTTGCCCTCCCTCGACTTCCTGCCTAGGACCTGAAAGGAGTGGATTGGTTTCCCCACTACCGAAGGCTCCGGTAAGCAGGGAAAATGACCAAGAAGCAGCGGGAGGGGTTCATAAAAGTGATCCTGCGGCTAATCCGCCGCTGGGACCACTTTTATGGGAAAGAGGCCGCCGGCCACGTAGAAAAATACCAGGGTTATGGCAGCTATCTGCTGCTATAACTCCGGTATTTAACGTCAAAGTACCCACGTAAATACACGGTGGGCAGTATGGAAGTGGTTAAATTGCATAGAAATTGCCCCCTTAAGCTTGGACATCCATAGGCCAGGACAGCTAAGATAGCCGCTCACTGACTTCTGGGCATGATGAAGTCACCTGGCTCCGCCCCCTTAGGGAGGCAGCTTGAACAGGTGGTGGAGCGCAGTGTGGATACTGTGGTGTCTAGAGGATAATAGCATCCACTCCCTATTTTAAATTGGCTCTGTAGTCTCACCAAATAAAGGGGTTCTGGACCAGGAGATGCTACTGTGATCCATGCAAGTTCATGGCTTACGAGTGGCTGCTTTTCCAGGACTCTTCCATGATGACACCCCAACAATATCCCTTCTATCCATAACATATTATTCATTTATTTTGTTACACCTTGATCTTTAGGAGGTGTGGTAGGATAGGGCAGGGCTCTTTTCTCCCCATTAAACATCCATATTTCAGGTTAAGGGTGTTATGGAAGATTCTATGAAAATAAATTACCAAAAAATGTGATTATATATTTTATTAGCAGATGGTGTTGCAGATAGAGCTTTGAAAGTGGGACTATTCTGAAAGACAGGCCATTTCAAAAAAATAAAATAAATAAATAAAAAAGCTTACCAATATTGACACATCAGCAATGGGTGGACCATGACACAAGAACTATTTTTGTGCAGCACTACCCCCTTGGGGGTTGCTGTTAAGTGTATGTTCTTCTGCACCGCTTTAACCCTGTAAACCGTCCAGCCCTCCTGACACTCTAAGTTCAGACATGTTGTATATATATCTTTAACTAACACACTGACACAATGTGAATGAGCTTTAACTTTACTCAAAAGATGAACTTGTAAAATTGTATTAATCAACTAGACCCTCGATAAACTCCAGCTAAACTGACATCAAAAAGACAGCAAGAAAACAGGTTGTAATAACACCAAATGATAATAATAAACACAATCTCTTGGAATATGAACCTAGAGCTCTCAAATAACTATATATTATTACTATAAAGCACTCAGGCTAGAGGGGAACCCCGGGCCGTCCAATACCACCTGTATCCTGATGAGAGATAGGGTAATCTAGATACCGGTAATGTATCCCTGTAACGCTTCTGCGTTTCTTATATGGTGTGGATTTTCAGCTGCAGAAATAGTTCCACGTCAGTAGTCATGTAAGAGATATGCTGAGATACCATTCCCAACCTCAATGACTCATCATGTGTGGAAGGTCTTATTTCAGCCAGTAAATACACACAATTAGCAAGCTGGTTCCTAGAGTGACTTTATGTATGTGGTAACACAATGATGAAGGTTGAGGGATAGGTTGAGTGGAGGTGGTAGGTGATAGACACTTGAAGGTGAGACAGTAGCAGATGGATGCAGGAAGGTTTAGCAATGTTGTATGGTAGCAGATGACAGAATAGCAGGTGGACATACAAAAGAGATCAACCCAGTGCAGAAAAGTAGCAGTAGTCTCAAGAGCTAGCAATCTAGTTATGCAGATGTGATAAACAGTCTTTACTATGCAGAGCTAGATAGTGTAAGCTTAGTATAAGTTTATAGTGAATTCCCCTGCGGGGTACTTAGCACTATTAGCGATACAGCCGAAGGGTGGTTCAGGAGAGGCGGATGATCCAGTAGCGGGATACAGGGATCAGCGCAGCGAGGTTCCGTCAGCGAGGTAAGCTTGCAAGCATGGAAGCTTCAAGCAAGGTTAGCATCCAGGTAAGGGTGTTTGAACGAACACATGTGAGTGAGAAGCGGCGCTTTAAATAGCCATCTAGTCCGGCGCTGGGTGATGACAGCTCCAGTCTTAAAGGTGTATGCGCACCTTTCCAAAAGTAAATGGTGGGGCGCATACACTTGTGGAAAGTGTAATTTAGGGTACCAAAGGTACCGGAACATTACAATACCCCCCCTTAAGGCCGGCTCCTGAAGGCCTCTGGAGCTGGTTTGTCTGGGTATCTCGCATGAAAATTGCGGATTAATCTAGGGGCATGTATGTCAGAGGTGTTTAGCCAGGTGTCGTCTTGGGGCCCATAGTTCTTCCATCTAACCAAGTACTGAAGTCTTCTTCTGTAGATACGAGAATCCAGAATCTCTTTTATCTCGTATTCTTCTCCACCTTCAACTTGTACAGGAGGGGGAGGTGGAATATTAGGCCTTATTCCTTGGTCCGGAACATGGGGTTTTAGTAGCGACACATGGAAAATGGGATGGATTTTTAGGTCCATTGGCAATGTAAGCTGCACTGCAGCTTTTACAATAAGTTTATTGATTGGGAAAGGTCCCAAGAACAGAGGTCCAAGCTTTTTGCTAGGGATCTTCAGTCTCAAGTTTTTTGTTGAGAGCCAAACGAGGTCCCCGATAGTATACTGTGGAGAAGGTCTTCTACGAAGATCATAGTACTTCTTTTGTTGACTGTGAGCGTGTGCAATGGTAGTATTTAGTAAACCCAGAGAATCCTTTATCTGGGTAAGATAGTCTGAGGCCACTGGGTTATTTGAAGGAAGGATGCGTGGAGGGAGAATAGAGGGATGGAACCCATAGTTCAAGTAGAACGGACTCTGCTTGGTTGTACTGTGAGTTGCGTTGTTGTAGGCAAATTCTGCCAGGGGGAGAAGATCCAACCAATCATCCTGTTGGTAAGAAGTGTAACAACGTAAATACTGCTCGATGCATTGGTTGACTCTTTCAGTCTGTCCGTTGGTCTGCGGATGGTAAGGAGAAGGGAGCTTCCGCTCAATCCGTAGTATGTGACATAGTTCTTGCCAGAATTTAGAAATAAATTGGGATCCACGGTCAGACAGAAGAGTTTTTGGGATACCATGTAATCTGAAGACATGTTTCATCAGGAGTTCTGCCGTTTGTTTGGACGAAGGTAGTCTGCGAATAGCAATGAAATGTGCCATCTTTGTCAGATGGTCCACTGACACCAAGATGGTATTAAATCCTTTGGAAGGAGGCAATTCTACGATGAAGTCCAATGACAAAACCTCCCATGGAGTTTGGGGTATTGGTAGACTGCATAGTAGACCGGATGGTCTCGTAGTGTCAATTTTGGACCTGGCACAGACATTGCATGAAGAGACGAATTTTTGTATAGATGTTTTCATGTCAGGCCACCAGAATTGTCGAGAAATCAAATTGAAAGTCTTTGTCATACCCATATGTCCTGCCATAGGCACATCATGCGATAATTCCAAGATCTTGGTGCGTAGGGTAGGTGGTATGTAAAGTTTGTCGTTGTAGTAGAGGAAGCCTTCTGCATCAGTATTTAGTTGTGGTGGGGGTGAATCCAAACTTATACCATGCAGAACCTCTTCCTTTAAGGAACCGACAACTCCAATAATGCGTTTGTGAGGTATTATAGGAACGGAAGGGATTTCAAAGTAGTTTTCTTCAGTTAGTCGTGATAGTGCATCCGCCTTTTTGTTCTTATCTGCAGGTGTGTAGGTCACTAGGAAGTTAAACCTTAGAAAGAATAGTGACCATCGTACCTGTTGATGCGAGAGAGTTTTGCTAGTCTGAAGATATTGGAGGTTTTTATGGTCCGTGTATATAATTATTGGTAGTTGGGTGCCTTCGAGTAAATGTCGCCAATTCTCCAGAGCCAATTTTATAGCAAGCAGTTCCTTTTCACCCACGGGGTAATTTATCTCGGGACTGCTCAGGGATTTAGAAAAGAAAGCGACTGGATGAAGTGGTGAAGTGTGGGTAGGTCGTTGGGAGAGTATTGCTCCTACTGCCATGTTTGACGCATCTACCTCCAGAATGTATTGGAGGGATGGGTCTGGATGGCGTAATATGGGAGCGGAAGTAAACCTTGTCTTTAACAAGTGGAAAGCCTTATTTGCTTCTTCTGACCATTTAAATGGTATTTTTATGCTAGTGAGCTGTGTGAGGGGTCTCACAATAGCAGAAAAGTTTTTTATGAACTTCCTGTAGAAATGTGAAAATCCCAGGAATCGCTGTAGCGCCTTGCGTGTAGTTGGTGTAGGCCAATCCTGAATGCAGGATATTTTACTCATGTCCATCTCGATTCCTGTTTTGGATATGATGTAGCCTAGAAAGAGTACCTCATCTTTATGGAACAAGCATTTCTTCAGCTTCATATAAAGATTATGTGCAAGCAATCTCGATAATACAAGTCTTACATGTCTTATGTGTTCAGACAGGGTCCGTGAATATATAAGTATATCGTCCAGATATACCACAACACAGACATCTAGTAAGTCTTTAAAAATATCGTTTATAAATCGTTGGAAAACTGCAGGGGCATTGCATAGGCCGAATGGCATCACAAGATATTCGAACAATCCGTATCTAGTTCTGAATGCAGTCTTCCACTCGTGTCCATCACGGATTCGAATGAGATTGTATGCTCCTTTCAGGTCTAATTTTGAAAAATAGGTAGCTCCACGCACCTGCTCAATGAGCTCAGGGATAAGCGGTAGAGGATAGCGATCTTTTATTGTGATAGCATTCAATTTCCTGTATTCGATGATAGGTCTGAGACTTGAATCTTTATTGCGAACAAAAAAGAGTCCTGCTGCTGTGGAGGAAGTGGAAGGTCTAATAAAACCTTTTTCCAAGTTCTCATCCAAATAGGTTTTGAGATGGGCAAGTTCATCCTGTGAAAGAGGATAAACATGACCGAACGGCAATTTGCTATTTGGGAGTAGATCAATGCTACAATCATAGTCTCGATGAGGAGGTAATGCTTGAGCATTTTTCTCAAGAAAAACCTCAGAAAGATCCTGATAACATAATGGTGCAATCTCATCTGTCACCACAGACAGAATCTTCCCGGAAAACGGGAGGTTACACGTTTCCTCGCAATAACAAGAAGGGAAGGTCAAGGACCGTTTCTTCCAATCTATGGTTGGTTGGTGTGTGTGCAACCAGGGAAGTCTCAACACAATGGGAAAGTGGGGTGATGGTATTAAATCGAAGGTAGAAGTCTCCCTATGAGACTCGTTAATAGTGACTAGAAGTGCTTGTGTCTGATCGGTGATCGGACCAGAGGATAACGGAACACCGGTAATAAGACTTACTGAGACAGGTTTGAGTTTAGAAATAATAGGAATTTTATTTAAAGCAGCAAAACATATATCCATATAATTTCCACAAGATCCTGTGTCAATCATGGCCTTAGTAGTAATCCTGTTCTGGTCCCACTGTAATGTCAAAAAAACAGAAATGTAGGGGTTAGTGAATGAAGTTGTCAATCCTCCTAGGGAGACATGTGAACACTCACCCTTCTTTTTGTTGACTAGGGGACAGACGTTTATCTTGTGATCCGGGGATGCACAGTACAAGCAGAGATTTTCATTTCGTCTTTTGGCTTTTTCCATAGTTGATAGCCTACTTCCTGAGTTGTATTAATGCATCCAGGGTTTTTGGCAGATCCGCTCGGGCGAGCTCGTCCTTAACGGCTTCTGATAGGCCAAGCCTAAATTGGGTTTTCAGAGATGCATCATTCCATTCTGAATCAAGGGTCCATCTCTTGAACTCTGCGACAAAGTCTTCTACAGGCCTCCTTCCTTGTTTCAAGGATCTTAACTGAAGATCAGCAGTACTCTGCCTATTGGGGTCATCATATAGGCTAGTGAGCTCTGCCAGGAACAAGGCATAGGAGTTGAGAAGCTGGTCGTTTTTCTCAAAAAGAGAATCTGCCCAGGCTCGAGGATCGCTTGATAGGTAAGAAATAATAGTACAAACCTTAATGTGATCAGTAAGGTAGGTACGAGGTTTTAGCAAAAAAAGTAACTCACATGCGTTTTTAAATTCGCGAAATTTTTTTCGATCGCCTGTAAATACCAAAGGGGGATTTATCTTGGGTTCAGGGGACTGAGCAGAGGTAAGTTGTGTCAGTCTAATTACCTGCTGCGACAGAGCCTGATTGTCTTCTTTTAATTCAGCAAGTGCGTGTATTAACGCAGATACTTGCTGTTTTAATTGTGTCACCTGAGTGGTTATTTCTGCTGAATCCATTTTTTGGGTTCGTTCAATCTGTAACGCTTCTGCGTTTCTTATATGGTGTGGATTTTCAGCTGCAGAAATAGTTCCACGTCAGTAGTCATGTAAGAGATATGCTGAGATACCATTCCCAACCTCAATGACTCATCATGTGTGGAAGGTCTTATTTCAGCCAGTAAATACACACAATTAGCAAGCTGGTTCCTAGAGTGACTTTATGTATGTGGTAACACAATGATGAAGGTTGAGGGATAGGTTGAGTGGAGGTGGTAGGTGATAGACACTTGAAGGTGAGACAGTAGCAGATGGATGCAGGAAGGTTTAGCAATGTTGTATGGTAGCAGATGACAGAATAGCAGGTGGACATACAAAAGAGATCAACCCAGTGCAGAAAAGTAGCAGTAGTCTCAAGAGCTAGCAATCTAGTTATGCAGATGTGATAAACAGTCTTTACTATGCAGAGCTAGATAGTGTAAGCTTAGTATAAGTTTATAGAGAATTCCCCTGCGGGGTACTTAGCACTATTAGCGATACAGCCGAAGGGTGGTTCAGGAGAGGCGGATGATCCAGTAGCGGGATACAGGGATCAGCGCAGCGAGGTTCCATCAGCGAGGTAAGCTTGCAAGCATGGAAGCTTCAAGCAAGGTTAGCATCCAGGTAAGGGTGTTTGAACGAACACATGTGAGTGAGAACCGGCGCTTTAAATAGCCATCTAGTCCGGCGCTGGGTGATGACAGCTCCAGTCTTAAAGGTGTATGCGCACCTTTCCAAAAGTAAATGGTGGGGCGCATACACTTGTGGAAAGTGTAATTTAGGGTACCAAAGGTACCGGAACATTACAATCCCCTTTAAGAAGCAATAGAATAATAATGTCCTACTCGCAAGGCCTTGCTAAAGTCTTCACCGGCAGTTGGAGCCATTCAGAATAGTTGGTTATAATCCTATGTGATCTGGAAGCTGATTCAACTGCAAACTGTCTGTGTTCAGTGTACCTAGAGTTGTAATAATGGCACTTTGATCTTTGAGCAGGTGCCTTCTCACCAAATCCTGATGTCCATCAATGAGGGTCCTGGGGAAACAGGCAATAGCAATCCTCTACGCTCTTTGGCCTCGAAATGGCTGTGCTCTGCTGTCTCAGGGTGTCCCGCCGACCCTACCCGATCAGGGGTGCTGCAAGTAATGTATGCAATGTTGCGATGAACATCCATTCCGCCAGGGCTAAGTCTGCAGGCAGATGGGGCGGTGTGCAGTAGGCCGCAGTCTGCTATCTCGCTCTCTGTACGGCAGACCGATGTGCACATGTTAGGTTCCAGGAAGCAAGAGGCCCAAAGCCTGTTCAGCCGATCCCTTTATCGTCTCTCCCAAGATGCTCCTCTGTAATCCAAAGTTTGCTGGGAAAGATAGTTCTTAAACAATCCAGCCACATAGTCATATTTACAAAAGCTTTACAAAAGACTACAATTCCCACAATGCCGTTCTCCCAGTCTCTGCAATATGATGATTTATTCCTGAAACCAACACTAGAGGGATACAAAGACAATCTGAAGGAACAGAAGATGAATCTGCACTTTGCACAATCTTGCAATGGTAGTCCGGTCCCAGCTACATCTGTATATAATAAATATATATGTAGGAAATAGGAAGGACAACAATAGCCATACATATTTCTGCCACAATGTTTTGCCTAGTTTTCAGATCTTTGACCAATATCCTTTTTTAAAAATATAACGTGAGAATGGATAATTAAATTCACTTGCAACATGTTAAACTGCCCCCACCCCTCTTATGTGCAGTAAAAGTCTACTTTTATTAAAAGCTCTACAAATCTATTTATGTATAATAGCTCTGATGTTAAATCTCAGAAAAATGTTTTCAATCTTGTGAAAACTACAGTAGTTATAATAAAATATCTTTTGATTATTTCTCTTCCCCTGGAGAGTGCCACTGTTTTACAAACTATATTTAATCTCTTATTTGAGTTTGAATATTTTAGGGTAATAAAAGCCTAGCTATATGTCGCCTGTTTACATAAAAAAAATGTTTTTTCTTTGTTACTATGCCTACTTAAAATTTGCTACAGTAAAGACATTTCTCCAGCTGTGATATGCATTCCACAGGCTGCAATTACTTCCACTCTGCCAAACAGAGACATTGTAATTATTACTTAAACAGAGCTGGGATCAACGTTGAGGGAGAGTGTGATGTTCTAATGTGATACTCTGCAACTTAGTGCCCGGTAGACCAATGTCTACGGGAGGGCAAGCCAGGTCCCACTTATTGGGCATTTTTATAATATATTTATTAATGTATTTTATAATCTATTTATGGAATATATATAGAATTTGGCGGTCACTTTACATTCTTTTTCTACATCATCATCCAAAAATTATTTTCAAATGTAATGTTTTGTAATTATTTTAATTAATTTAATTTTTTTTTTAAGTATTAAACCATATGCTACTACATTTTAGGCACTAGCAGGTATTTGGTTATATGGTAAGTTTACACCATACGTATTTTGTTTTTGATACAATATGTAGTTCCTACAATAAAATATAATACAATAAAGAATGCAGTGGCAGGTATTTTTAGTGTTGAGAGTCCCTTGTAAATGGGGAAGGGTGGCCAGGAGGAATTATTCTCTACCATCATAGCTTTGCACCACTGTGTGCGTTTAAAAGAATATATTTTTTCATATATATGAGTTTACTAAGCACCCTAATAGAGTGAGGTGCGACCATGGAGAAATCCCAGAAGCAGTAGAGTGCGCTTAGACTTTCTCTGTCTATTTGCAATTGATATTTTTTGTTAGAGTTAGTAGGGTGTTTATATTTGTAGGACTTCCATGCATTGTAATCAAAGTTTTTATTTATGTTTTTTGTGACAGACCCAACCAGGACAGAGGCTTTTGGAGGGGACTGCAGGCTAGCCTCTTGCCTACTGTCTATGGGCCCTGAGTTTTGAGGGGGTTCTATTCTTGGGAGGTGTGGGCCTGGGGGACCCTTGGAGTGGTTTTGCTTTGGATTTGGGTCTGTGTCTCCCCAAAACACACAGACTCTGGGAACCTAGGACATGGATACATATTTGGGGGCTCTTTGCCCAAATCACCAATGACTGCTTAAAGTGATTGTAAAGTCTCATTTTTTTTTTAAAATAACAAACATGTTATGCTTACCTGTTGGATTTTCACAGGGCAGCCTGGATCCCCGTCTTCTCGGGTCCCTCTTTGCAGCTCAAAGCCCCTTCCTTCAATTGAGTGACCCCACAGCAAGCTGCTTGCTATGGGGACACCCAAGCCGAGCTACAGCTCCGTCTGTCCATTCAGACATGGAGCTGCCATTCGGCCCCACTCCCTCTCTCTTCTGATTGGCTGACTGACTTTGATTGCCAGCCGCGGGAGCCAATGGAGCTGCTGCTGTGTCTCTGCCAATGAGGAGAGAGAGTCCTGGATGACTGAGGGACTTGCAGACATCGCTGCGGACAGAGATTGGGGTCAGGTAAGTATTGGGGTGCTGGGGAGGCTGCTACACACAGAAGGTTTTTTATCCTAATGCATTCTAACTTTACAACTCCTTTAACCTCCCCTCCTAGACTCAGAGCAGACGTTAAAATAATCATCTCAAAACAACCTGATGCTGAGGTCTCCTGCTATAATCTGTTTATTTAGGTGTTATGTGTTTATTGTTAAGTGTGTCTCTCCCATTGAGTGCCTCCCAGGTGTGACTTCCCATTTTTAATTGAGTTAATTGAGTCACCTATTGTTTCTGTCTGTTGGCTAATCCTCTTGGAGGTTCCTACATGATGAGATTAGTCTTCTGTCAACTTTACCTCGTTATCTAACCATTGATGTTTTGGATAATATTTGGTTTTATTGTTCATGTGGTGACTGTCCTACATTTGAAGTGTATAAAAACCTGTATTTCTGTTCAATAAACAGTCATTCCTTTGGTTTTACCTCAACATCTTGTCGGTGTATGATGCTTGGGTTAAAATGGCTGGTATTAGCTCTTGGTCTGCTGGAATATTTTGGAGGGCAGGAGGCACTGTTTAGCAGAAGCACCCTAATGAGGTGCCAGGCAGTCTGTCACAGTTATTTAACCACTTGCCGACCGCCGCACGACTATCTACGTCGGCGGTCAGCCCCTCACAGGCAAACTAACGTAGGGCTACGTTGCTTGCTTGTGAGGGTCTAGGGAGCGAGCGCGCGCCCCCGGAGGCGCGCTCCCGCTCCCGCGTGGTCACGGACCCCCCCGCGCGTGTGACCAGCGGACCCGATGTCCGCCGGCCACTCAGCGATCGGCGGGGGAGAGGGAGAATGTCAGGCAGCTTGTGTAAACAAACTGCCTGTCATTCTCCTTGCTGCAAAGACACTGATCACTCGGATCTAGTATGTAGATCCGTTGATCAGTGTCCTTACAGCTAGAGCCACAGCCAATCACAGTAGAAACCACGCCCCTAGGGACACACACAGCCCCTCCCTCCCAAATAAAGTTAACCCCTTCACTACCAGTGTATTTTTACAGTAACAGTGCATATGTATAGCACTGATTACTGTAGAAATGTCACTGGTAACCCCAAAAGTGTCAAAAATGTCAGTCAAGGGTCCGATCTGTCCGCCGCAATGTCGCAGTACCGCAAAAAAAATCGCAGATCGCCGCCATTACGCGTTAAAAAAAAAAAAACAACAAAAATGACAAAAATCTTTCCCTTTGTTAGTAAACGCGATAACTTTTGCGCAAACCAATCAAAATACGCTTTTTGCGATTTTTTTTACCAAACATAGGTAGCATAAAACAAATTGGCCGAAAATTTTAAAAAATTTTGATTTTTACATTTTTTTTGGGGGGAATTTCATATAAAAAAATGTGAAAAATATTGCTATTTTTGCAAAATTGACGCTCTTTTTTTGTTTATAGCGCGTGATCAAAAAATCGCACAGGTGATCAAATACCACCAAAAGAAAGCTCTGTTTGTGGGAAAAAAAGGACGCCAAATTCGTTTAGGTACAGCGTCGCACGACCGCGCAATTGTCCGTTAAAGTCACGCAGTGCCGAATCGCAAAATACCCCCTGGTCAGAATGGGGGTAAAATCTTCCGGGGCTTAAGTGGTTAATATATGCTTTCCTGTTCTCAGGCATATGTGAAGCAGAAAATGAAACTGAGCTCTGTGGTGTCAAACCATAAGGTTTATTCAAAAATGGAAGTCTCTGCCCTAAGCCATGCATATCTGACATGTTTCACCCCGATTGGGCATTTTCAAATATGTAAAATGTGTTAGAGGGGATTTGGTTAAGGTGAGGACTGTACCTGGAGGCTCATTTTGGAATTATTCTCATGGTTTGACAGCACAGAGTGCGGCTTCATTTTATGTTTCACAACTTTTATTGAGTGCTGCATTTTTAGAATTTTTGTGGCTGCCAAGAGCAGGGTAGTTGTAGCGTCAAAGGAACAAGCAATGGCTAATGTAGGTACCAACTTTTCAGGGAATGGAAGGGGCAATGAAACTTAGCTGAAGTAGTTGGTAAACTAACAAGAGTTTAACACTAGTCAAAACCGGCTGGAAATAGATGATGCCATGTGTCTTGAGAAGTATAGCTAGTAATGTCTGGCAAGAATTGTATAGGTAGTGTCAAAACCAGTACAGGTAGTAAACAAGGAATCACAGCATGGTCAGAGTTACAACATTTAAGCAAGGTCAGTATAAAGGTAGGTAAAAAGGACAGCAAAAAGTTGCACCTATTAGCTGTGATGGGCAACTTGAGGGAGGAATACACTGTCATTACATAAGGAGCCTGATCATCATCAAGATGCTTGCTGTTGGCTACTAACATAGCATGGCTAGACACCTCCAGGGAGACAGCATACCTAAGGGCATAAAGGAATGCTGGTGTAAACATACTGCAAAAGGAAGTGAATCTGGATTACAGAAGGGCCTAGCTGAAGAGCAGTAAAACCCACAGAGCAGGGATATGCAAACTGTGGCCCTTCAGCTGTTGCAAAACTACAAGTCCCATGAGGCATAGAAAGACTCTGGCAGCCACAAGCATTACACCCAGAGGCAGAGGCAAGATGGGACTTGTAGTTTTGCAACAGCTGGAGGGCCACAGTTTGCAAATCCCTACCATAGAGGAACCTGGGAATTACACAAGTGGAAGCCAGTGCTGAGAAAGCAGAAGGGAACAACAGAAAGATCAACCATTAAAGACTGACCTGCAACTTAGGCCGCTTTCACACGGGCTTTCTGATCAGGTCCGCCTGTCAGTTTTTCAGGCAGACCTGATCGGATGCTCCATGCACCTCTATGAAGCAGCACATGGGCTTTTTTCTGGGGGCATCATTTTAAGGTCACCAGTTCTCCGCCCCTCTTTAACAATGTCATGAGGGGGAGGGGCTTAGTCATTATACCTATTTAGAATATTTATTTTTAAAGGGCAAATGGCAGCATTTATTTCTAAAGCATTTGTTAACCTAAAAACAAAAGTTGATCCTGTACTCATAAAGCATGTTACACAGCACAGTGCTTGTGCTGTGTAATTTGCCCCCCCTTATCACCTAAAATACCTGGCTGATCCTGTCTGGCTATGCCCTCCCCTCTGTAAACTGACCACTATATACCATGGCTGCTGAGCCCTGACACCGTGGTCAGTTTACGTGCCTCCGTCATACGCAGCTCACCTGTCCTCCTTTGTCCTCTTTCCTCCCCTCCCTCCCTGCCTGTCTGTTCCTGTGTCTGTGCCCCTCCTGCTGCTGAAGTTTCATTTAAAGTGTAATATCCTGACTACAGTCTGTTTAATAATCCTGTGTGTTTTTTAAAAATAAGCCATTCTTTACAAGTTTTAAGAGCGCCAATCGCTGCTCACATGACCTGCCTCCTCTCCCCTCCTCTCTCCCTCTCCTCCTCCCCTCCCAACTGTCAATAGCTAGGATTACTCGGCCCCACCCGCTGCAGGCAGCTGTTAGACGGGGAGAGGAAAGAGCCGACGAGTCACGTGAGCGGTGCTGAAAACTGGTAAAGAACGCCTTATTTTTTTAAAACACATACACAGACACAGGGCGGGGCACACAGGATTATTAAACAGACCAGACAGGATGGTATAAAGTAACTTAACAACCCCTTTAAAGGGGAAGTTGAGGTTCCGGGGGGGGCGGATGCCCATAGAGCAGCGGATGTCAGCAGTGACACCTGCTGTTATCTGATCCGATCCTGTTCGTGAAATCCAGACTGATGGAAACCCTATTTTCCATCCATCTGGAGGATCGGATTTGATGAAAACGAACAGGCGGTCCGTTTTCATCTGATCTCCCATGGAGGAGATCGGGGATCTGACAGGTCCATCTCAGCACAGTGAGCGGAGACGGATCTGTCATCCATCTGCTCAGTGGGGCTTAGGGGATCGATCCCCCACATAGCAAAACTGAGTCTGTCGGGCAGAAAGTCTGTGTGAAAGGACCCTTACTGTTTATTGCCTAAGTACTTCCCAGATGCCTACTGTGACGTGAGCAATCGGCTGCCACCTGGCTGGATGAGCTTACTGCTCATATGTCTCTGTACTAAAGTTTATGGACACATTCACTGCCTTTTTTTAGGTAGAAGAAAAATTATTTTGATAGCTACTTCTTATAGTGCTGAGTTGGAAAGCAGTGAATAGCAAAGCCAATTTGGCTGGGCCATTGTCAAAGTGGATTTTTTAAAAGTTCTCTCACTTTTACAAACAATCCTCGGTGTCCTCGATGAAACTGTGATCTATTGCAGGTCTTAGCACACATTTTCCAGCTTCAGCTTAAAATTTATGTCATTTCTCTCTTTTTGTCTGGTGCATTGCCAGCTGCGTTTATCAATCATATTTCATTTTGTCTTATGGATAAATTGCAGGGCTCCGCAGTCTGCTTACACTAACAGCATACTAATTGAATACAGATGATGCACTTTATATTGATGACATTTTTCTTAGCAGCAAAGAGAAGACGCTAAAGACTATCCCTGATAATTATAGACAAGTGCTGATCTTTACATAGGCATCAACATTTTCTTGTACTTCAAGTCTGCGGACAATCAGTGTGCTTTTACTGGCCTCCAGCATATGATAAATCAAAATCAATGCAAGCAAAGAACAGACATTTCTTAGATATTTTGTTTCCAAATATTTTATTTGGAAAGTAGAACACATAAATCATTAGCTTTGGTCCTTCAACTAATGGCAAAAGAATTACTTTAAATGGCTATACAGTAGACAGTGCTGGGACAAGGTCATCTAGAGCCCAGGGCGAACATGCCAAAGTGTGCCCCTCTTCAGATATGTGTTCATGTGTCAATAACCCCCCCCCCCCTCCACAAAAACACTGAGCACTAATCTGCATGCTTACTCCCTAAGCATAAATTCCCCCCTCCCAGTACAAATCTGCCCCGTGCTGAAATCCCCCCTCTGGGAACAAATCTTTGCTCCCCCATCCCCCAAATCCCCCCAGCTCAAATGCCCTCCCCCCTCAAAAAACAGTTAACCCCCTCCTAACACAAATCCTCTAACTCTAACATTTTCCCTCCCGGTATGCATCTTCTCATCCCCCACTTCAAATCCCCCCTCCCAGCACAAAAATCCCACTAAATCGCCCCCTCCTAGTATAAATCCTCTTCTCCCCATACCCCCTTCCCAACACAAATCCTCCTAAATCATAACTCTTAGCACTCCCTCCCCCAAATGTCCCCTTCTAGGACAATACTTACCCCTTGCTGCCCCCCAAATTTCCCCTTCCAACACAAATCTCCTCCCCCCCACCCCAAATCTCCTTGTGGCACCCCCTCCCCCACCTCACATGATACCACAGTACCCAGGGCAGCCTCACCTCCTGCCCACCCATTGTCCCGGCCCTGACAGTAGATGTAAAGTGACTATTCTAAAAAGATCTCAACAAAAAGAAAGAATTGTCTCACTTATATAGGGCTTGTTCACACTCGGTGCATTAAATTGGGTTGATCAGCAGTGATAAACACAGGCTCAATACAAGGGTACATGGAAAATTGTGTCCTGTTCACTTCATACGTGTGCAGTGGTGTGCATCGTGTAAAATTGCAGCGCCCTTCATTTCATGTGAAATGAAATGTTCTTTTTTGTAACTTTTCAAAAAAGTTTTAAAGAAGTGAACAGTGCAGTGCATTGTAATAATGCATCACACTGGCTCTACCTCTACACAACAGACACCAGCGCATGCATAGCACATGACTGCTGGTACAAACAATCCCTTCAAGCCCCAAGCACACTGGGCATTTAGCCCCATTGCGCTGGGCTTCAGGGCTTAGCTGCGGGTAAATGGTACGGATGTCCTGTCCAACTGTGCTGCTGACTGTTACATTTTTTGAGAATATGGCATATGGCATATGCTGCAGGTTGACAGGGCTGGATGCAGTATGCACCCAGGGACGAATGCATAGAATGCAAAAAGCCTGTAGTCTGGGCATTCGTTCTTGGATGCATATTGCTCTAAACGCAAATACCTCTACATGCACCTTCCAGGCCCGTTCAACCATAGCAGCTGTCAGACTCTCAAAGAGTTTGATAGGCTGCTGGCAGCAAGGCTGGATGGGACATCTGTGCCCTCCACCTGCATCTAAACACCGGAGTGCCATGCACTGAGGCTAAATGTGTGTTTATGGGGTCATCTTTAAAATGATTGAAATCAAGTTTTGAAATTACATGAACATGCTAAATCTTATATAAAATGTTAGTGATTGGTTTTAGATCTCCTTTAAATCTAGGTGAGAGTGGGGGGTTTGGAGGTTTAACTCCAGAAAAGTCAACAGGGGATCTTGGCCAGATTGCAAGGATTTTTGACACCCTAGGCGAAACCTCATTTTGGAGCTACCTGGCTCCGCCCCTGACTTCATCCTCTTTGCCAGTGTTAAATTGTTTTATTCAACCCCTTTAACTGCTACATGTGCAAGACAGCTTTTTCTTTTGAAAAACAACAGACTTAGTAGCAGGATCACCAGCTGAAAATAAAAGAGAAAATCTAAAAACAAAACGAATGCAGCCACCCATCTAAGTAAGCTGCAGCATATTAAATATTTTACTTTTCTTTAAAGCAACTTTAAGTGGATGAAGTTAATAAAGTAATTCTGTGATACACCAATGTATGGGAGAGGCAGGGGGGGGGGGGTCAGAGAGGGAGAGAAAGAGGGGTCAGGTAGAGAGAGAGGGAAGGGGGTCAGGGAGAGATAGAGAGAGGGGGAGGGGGTGTCAGGAGGAGAGATAGAGAGAGATGGGCCAGGGAGAGAGAAAGAGGGGGGGTTAGGGAGAGAGAGAGAGGGGATCAGGGGGAAGAGAGAGAGGAGGGGTCAGGTAGAGAGAGAGAGGGGTGGGGAAGAGAGAGAGAGAGGGGTCAGGGAGAGAGAGAGGTGTCGAGGAGAGAGAGGGGAGAGAGAGAGGGATCAGGGAGAGAGAGGGGAGTCGGGGGAGAGAGAGAAAGGGAGGGTCAATGAGAGAGCAAAGGGGTTATGGAAAAAGAGAGGGGGTCAGGGAGAGAGAAAAGGGGGCAAGGGAGAGAGAGAGGGGGTCAGGAAAAGAGAGAGGGGGGGTCAGGGGGAGAGAGGGGGTCAGGGAGAGAAAGAGGGGGGTTAGGGAGAGAGCGGGCGGTGAGAGAGAGAGGGGGCAGGGAGAGAGGGGGGCAGGGAGAGAAAGAGAGGGAGGGGCTCAGAGAAAAAGAGGTGGGTCTGGGAGAGAGAGTGGGGTGTCAAGGAGAGAGAGAGAGGTGGGGTCAGGGAGAGAGGGAGAGCAAGGTAGTGTCAGGAGGAGAGAGAGGGGGGGATTAGGAAGAGAGAGAGAGGGGATCAGGGAGAGAGAGGGGGGTCAGGGGGAGAAAGAGAGAGAGGAGTGGTCAGGGAGAGAGAAAGGGGGGGTCAAGGAGAGAGAGAGAGAGGGGTAAGGGAGAGAGGGGGTCAAGGAAAAAGAAAAGGGGGTCAGGGAGAGAGAGAGGGGGCAGGGAAAGAGAGAGAGCAAGAGGGGGGTCAGGGAGAGAGAGGGGGTCAGGGAGAGAGAGAGGGGAGTCAGGGAGAGAGAAAGAGAGAGAGGGGGTCAGTGAGAGAGAGAGGGGGCAGGGAGATAGAAAGAGGGGGGTCAGGGAGAGAGAGAGGGGGGTCAGAAAGAGAGAGAGGGCTTCAGGGAGAGAGATGGGGGGTCAAGGAGAAAGAGAGAGAGGGGACAGAGAGAGAGAGGGGGTCAGGGAGAGAAGGGTGGTCAAGGAGAGAGAGAAAGAGAGAGAGAGAGGTGCAGGGTCTGGTCAGTGAAAGTCCTCCCTCACTTGGAATGGTCCCGGGGGCTCACTGGCTCATTCAGCAGTTTTTCAAGGTGGCTGTCAACTGCTTCTTTCTTGCGCCCCGCGTTTTGCCACGATTTGGAATCATAGACAGAATTGCGGTGATTCCGCCTGCGATTCAAAATACCTAGGTGTGAATGGAGCCTAAAGTAAAATAAAAAAAGAAGAGTCAAAGCTAAGAGGTTATATTTGCTAATTGCTCAGTATCACTGGATACATTTTAGGAGCTAATGCATTTTTGAAGTGTAGCTAACGATTAGAGAATAAATGCAGTTGTAAAACCCATTTATACAGCCAAATACAGCAGCTTTGCAAATACGAAATTTTAGAATCTTATCTCTCTGTTCCTATGTTTTTTCATCACCAGATTGAATTTATATGGGACTTTTAGGTGATATAATCAGAATAATAATCATAATAATAGTCAGAAGAAAATGAAGAAGAAGAAATGTATTATATGCCCAATCACTTGAAAAATTATTTTTTCTAAATCAATTTCCCAAGCAATAATTAATAAGGATCAGCTGCAGTCCTCTATTACAAAGCAAAAAGTAGATTGAAAATGATAAGTTCTGCAGACTGTTAAAATGTATTTGTATTAAAAGGGAAATATCAGGCATTGCTAGCGAGTGCATACTAGATTTTGAGTTATTGTTGCCTTTACCATAAAATATTTTTAATATAACTTGCATATTTTTAAAGCCCAACTCAGGCCAAACCGAAACGAGTCGAAGTTACAGCCCTCACTTTGCTTATAAAGAATCTATTGGTTGTTTTCTTTACAAGAGCATAGACTAGTACTCAATAATACTGACCTTGCTCCACAGTCTTGTGAATTTTCTCTCTGCTGGTTCAGGTTGAGATGACCAGTTCACCAAAGTCATTCTTATGCTGATTTCCAACTGTTGCTGCCCTTACACCAATGTCATCACACCTGCACTGTAGTCAGTGCAGGACCAGCAGCCACATTATCAGGAATGGATGTGGTCTTGTCTTGTGTAAGAGTGCCTGTCCAAATTTCAGTGGTAGAGAGCAAAGGACCGGACCACTAGCTGCAAAGCTGGACATACAATGGTAGTTTGAATGAAAAATCTTGGCATTAAATTCAATAATGACAACAGAGATTTGATGGATGAGGTTCAAGTACTTTAAAATTTTGTAAAAGAAAAATCAGTATGTCAGTGCCACTCAAAAGTAAAAGTCAGAAGCATGCAAACAGTGTATTTATACAAACATTACCAATAAATAATAAATATAAGGTTGCAGCGCTGTGTATACAATGTTATCAAAATGATATAGTGCACAAGCAATATAATATCACAAAAAATGTGACTATACAGATAAAGTCTAACACTTTATAAGTCCAAAATTATATGGTGAACTAAAGCGGGGAAAATTCTTGGTGCTCAATATTTCTACGATGTGTCACCACAGTGATATCCTCCACCCAATAGTAGAATTGCAAACTCACCAGAAACATATGCAGTCTAGATTATAGGAGAGCATACACATCATGGTATTAATAAACTCCTTCTTTGGAAGTGTTAGGAAGTGTTCTCAAAAGCAGCGATTTCTGTGCTCCTGCTTTATCAAACAGATGTCCTCACCCAGGGTATTCCCACCAGTCATGAAGGATGAGTCGCCAGACATGAGAAATAAGCCCATGACGTGAAACGGCCGTCGAGCAGGGATAGAAGTCTGAGGTCCAGCCGCCATTCTACCTTTAGTTTGGTGGCTTTTACAGTAAGTGCACTATCTACAACTGTTACCATTATTGCACTTTATTGCACTTTACGGACCTAATGGAATTGTAACATATTCAGGGCTGGATTAATATAGGGGCTATTGGAGCTGCAGCTCCAGGCCCCTATCTTCATATAGGCCCAGCAGAGGCTAATTAACCATTTGGGCAATGCCACTCCCTTACAACGTCCACTGCCCTACTGACGCCATCCGCTGCCAACCCCCCAACACCCCCCCCCTTTTTAAAAAAAAATATATTAAAAAAATTAAATTGTAAAAAATAATACAAAATTTAAATTGTAAATAAAGTAAAATAATAAAAATAATATTGATACCATCCCCTGCCCTACTGACACCATCCACTGCTAATCCCCTAACACCCCCCTTCCCTTTTTGAAAAAAAAATATATAAAGAAATAAATTTTAACCACTTTACCACCGGAGGATTTTGCTGTCTTCTGTCCAGGCCACTTTTTGTGATTCAGCGCTGTGCGACTTTAACTGACAATTGCGCGGTCGTGTGATGCCGTACCCAAACAAAATTTACGCCCTTTTTTTCCCACAAACAGAGCTTTCTTTTGGTGGTATTTGATCACCTGTGTGATTTTTACTTTTTGCGCTATAAACAAAATAAGAGCGTTTATTTTGAAAAAATAACAATATTTTTCACATTTTTTTATATGAAATTCCCCCCCAAAAAAATGTAAAAATCTAATTTTTTTACAATTTTTGGCCAATTTGTTTTATGCTACCTATGTTTAGTAAAAAAAATCGCAATAAGCGTATTTTGATTGGTTTGCGCAAAAGTTATTGCGTTTACTAACTAAGGGAAAGATTTCTGTCATTTTTGGTGTTTTTTTTTTAACGCGTAATGGCGGTGATCTGCGTTTTTTTTTGCGGGACTGCGACATTGCGGCGGACAGATCGGACCCCTGACTGATATTTTTGACACTTTTGGGGGTACCAGTGACATTACTACAGTAATCAGTGCTATATATATGCACTGTTACTGTAAAAATGACACTGGCAGGGAAGGGGTTAATTTTATTGGAGAGGGAGGGGTTAATGTATGCCTGGTGCTTACTGACGTGTGGGGGGGGGGGGGGGTGACTGTGTGACAGAAGGACAGATTGGATGTCCAGCTATGCTGAACACTCCGATCTGTCAGTCCCTGTCACTATGGAGATCCGCCCGCTGTGTGTAAACTCCACACACTCCAGACTCGATCCCCGACGATCGGGGCAGAGCAGCGGCGATCGCCGCTGCTCCTCCCCTGGCCCGACTCCCGCTGTGAATGAACACAGCGGGAGCGAGCCTCCGGCGGCGCGCGAGCGCCGCCCACAAGGGGCGGAGTCCAGCGACGTAGGTCGGGATCGCGGCTCTTTGCCGCAGTAGCCTCCATGTGAGCGGGGCTAAAGTGGTTAAAAAATAATCTGAAAATTAAATTGTAAAAAAAAAAAATATATATATTAAAAATAATACTGATACCATCCACTGCCCTACTGACACCATTCACTGACATACACTGCCCCCCCCCCCCCCCACCCAAAAGCATTGTGAAAGAAAATTATAAAAAATTAAACTGTAAAAAAATTAATAAAAGAATAAAAAACTAGAAACTACTGACACCATTCACTGCTCTACAGACACCATCCACTGCCTCCCCAAAAAGCATTGTGGGAAAATGTAAAAAAAAAAGAAACAAAATGTGAATAAAAAAAAATGTGGGCTCATTCACCCCGGCTTTCTTTCACATACAGTGTGAATGAACGGTTTGTTTAAAATAAGTAATTTGTTTTAAGAAAAATTGTTTGTATTTTCACCTTATTTCCAAAAACAAAAGGCCCTACAAAATCCTCAGCACCAAGCGCATGATGTTCCTAATCCGGCCATGAGCATATTTTATACATGAATCATTTGACTGCCAGTTTTAGAGTGAGATAATGTTTGTTTTATATTTTTGCATACGAATTTTAAATAAGTACTACACTATGAGATTTTATTTCTCATGTCTTGCGACTCATCCTTCATGACTGGTGGGAATACCCTGGGTGAGGACATCTGTTTGATAACGCAGGAGCGCAGAAATCGCTGCCTTTGAGAACACTTCCTAACACTTCCTAAGAAGGAGTTTATTAATACCATGACGTGTATGCTGTCCTATAATCTAGACAGTATATGTTTCTGGTGAGTTCGCAATTCTACTATTGGGTGGAGGATATCACCGTGGTGATACATTGTAGAAATACCAAAAATTTTCACTGTTTTAGTTCACCATATAATCTTGGACTTATAAAGTTTTAGACTTTATCTGTATAGTCACATTTTTGTGATATTATATTGTTTGTGCACTAAATCATTTTGATAACATTGTATACACAGTGCTGCAACCTTATATTAATTACTTCAAAATTGTGTTTGTAATTAACATTTGATTTTGATATGAATGGAATTTCCTAAACTAAAACCACATACGCTGTTAGGAATTTAGGAAAAAATTTCCATCTTGAGACTTTCAGTTTCCTCGTCACAATGGTTGAAAATGGACGTCGGTTTGGCTCTATTAACCATTAAAAAATTGAGCGAATCTTCCAGAATAAAAAAATAATTCAAACGATATTCTACCAGTGTATGGCTACCCTAGTATAGTAGGTAAGTATTATTGTGTGCTAACCCATCCACTTGAAAAAAAAAAAAAACATTTTGTGTCCTTTATATTTTTGGGTTTAGCATGATTCTGGACAAACTGTTTTGGATATTTGCTTTAACCCTTTATATAAAGGCTCCATTCATTATAATAAGAACCTGCATTATGTATTACGTTTTTTTTTTTTTTTTAATCTGCTTTTTCAGTCTACCTGCAGTTTCCAGAAGGCACGTCTGGTTTATGAATAAATTGCACAGCATGTAAAATTAATAAACGTGTACTCAAGGTTACTAAATACCAGGGACATATTTTATATGTCCTGGAAATCATATGGTTAAACACGCTTATTATTGCAATAGCAGCATTGAAATTGTTTCAACGTGTATCAGCCAACTCTGATTTCCCCCAAGTTTGGGTTCCATAAGAAGCTTCAGCAGTGGATTTCAAAATAGTATCCAACTGTGCAGGCAGCAGGAGAGGTGGGTATTTATTTTCTTCTTTGCAGTAGTTGAGTATTGTAGTTGAGTATTGTACTTTGTTAACCATTGATTAATGCAGAAAGTTTGGGGTTTAAGTGACAATCCTTCTCTTCTTTGCAAATGTATAGAGCTGCATAGAGAAGTCCCCTCCCCGCTTGTGTCTGTTTATACCCTCCTACCTCTGGGTCCAATCAGGCCAGTTAAAAAAATGGAGAAGGCCCGCATCGCCTTCCATTTGGGCAGACCAGATTGGAGGCAGGTGGGTGTAAATGGATAGTGGTGTCTGTTTACTCCTGGCCAACAATAGAGCAATGCAGGGTCTGTCCGTGTCCCCTTTGCAGAAACGGAGCAGACACGGACTTGTCATCTGCCCTGCTCTGCTCTTAGTATGGATCAACTCCAGGGCCGAAACAAGGAGTGGGCAGGAGGGGAAGCTTCCCTGGGTGCTGTGATATCAAGTGAGGTGTGGGGGCACAGTGAGGAGATTGAGGTGGGAGGTAATTTGTGCTAAGAGGAGGAATTTTAAGGGCAGCAGGGGAAAATAATTGTTCTAGGAGGGGAAATTTGAGGTGGTGGGGGGTTCTAAGAGTGGTGATTCAGTGGGGTTTTGTTGCAAAAGGGGCAGGAGAGGAGGATTTGTGCTAGGAGGGGGGATTTTGGGGGTTTGTTTTAAAAGAGGTGATATGGTGGAGGGGGGAGGAGATTTGTGCTAGTAGGGATAATTGGGGGGATATTTGTTCCAGGAGGAGGATTTTAAGTGGATGGGGAGAGAATGTGTACTCGGAGGGGAAAATTGAGGAGTGGAGGACTTGTGCTAGGAGGGGAGATTTTTTTTTTTTTTTGGGGGGGGGGGGCATTTGTGCTGGGTGAATTGGGGGGGAAAGGAGACGGAAAAGATTTGTACTGGGAGGAGGGGGAATTTAAGGATAGGGGGTAATCATGCAGATTAGTGCCCAATTTCTTCTTTTGGGGTGGGGGAATTTTTGCTGACACATAATGCTCATACATTTTGATCAGAACAGAAGGCACCCATGTAAAAGGACCCTGAGTAATCCTGCCTGTTCCTCTACTCCCTAGACACAACAAGAATTTAACCCTTGCAGTTGTCCAACTGCAAGGGTAGATTTTTTTTCTAATTCCTGGAGTTGGGCTTTAACCTCCCTGGCGGTCTGATTATGTCCAGATTTCTGTGCTAAAAGCAGTACATTGTTTTGCATAGAAATCTGTTGTTTTACATTTTAAAACTCACCTTCCCCTGCGATCCCCGCTGTCCTTCCGCTGTCCTCCTGCTGTGTGCTTGGCCAATGCCGGCACATGTCTTCCGGTTCCCTTCCCTGCGAGCGTTGCGACAGTGAAGTGGTCAGTGTAGTGGTCTGGACAGTGTAGTGTAGTTGTCAGTGAAGTGGTCAGTGTAGTGTAGTGGACAATGTAGTGTAGTGTAGTGGGTAGTGTAGTGGTCAGTGTAGTGTAGTGATCAGTGTAGTGTAGTGGACAGTGTAGTGTAGTGGTCAGTGTAGTGTAGTGCAGTGGTCAGTGTAGTGAAGTGGTCAGTGTAGTGTAGTGGTCAGTGTAGTGTAGTGATCAGTGTAGTGTAGTGGACAGTGTAGTGTAGTGGTCAGTGTAGTGTACTACTACACTGACCACTGCACTACACTACACTGATCACTACACTACATTGATCACTACACTACACTGACCACTTCACTACACTGACCACTGCACTACACTACACTGACCACTACACTACACTGACCAGCCTGGACAATGTAGTGTAGTGATCAGCGTAGTGTAATGGATAGTGTAATGTAGTGTAGTGGACAGGTAGGTCAGTGTAGTGGTCAGTTTAGGTATCAGGTAGGTTCCTGTTGGGGTCAGTTTAGGAATCAGGTAGGTCAGTGCCGTGGTCAGTGTAGTGGACAGTGTAGGAATCCAGTAGATCAGTGCAGTGGACAGGTTGGTCAGTGTAGTGGACAGGTAGGTCAGTGCAGTGGTCATTGTAGTGGACAGTGTAGGAATCAGGTAGATCAGTGTAGTTGCCAGTATAGGAATCCAGTAGGTTAGTGAAGTGGACAGGTAGGTTAGTGTAGTGGTCAGTGTAGGAATCAGGTTGGTTAGTGAAGTGGTCAGTGTAGGAATCAGGCTGATCAGTACTATTGTAGGAAGAGACTCAGGGAGAGCTAAAGGTCCGCAGGTTAGGGGGCACAAATTGTTTGCCTTGCCCCGGGCGCTGACAACCCACGCTACGCCACTGGCTCAGGGTTACCGCTTTTGGTACAGAAAGTTAACCCCGAGCCACACTCGGGAATACCACCAGGGAGGTTAATACACATGATCACAAAACACACTACAGAACTTTAAATAGTGCCTTTAAAAAAACAAGTTTCATAGTTAGTGAGGTTGAAAAAAGACACCAGTCCATCCAGTTCAACCTATAATGTATTTTTTTTGGATTTTTAAGCACAGAAATAGCTTGTATCTAAATGCTGGTATGTAAAGGATTGCAGATGCTTTGCACAAAGACATATCTAATGAATACCCATGAAATAAGTGGGTGTCTTTATATCTGCCCACACTTACACTTTAAAGTCCCAGTATAGCATTATATATATTTTCTGGTTTGTGCGCAGAAAAGAAATTTAGAGACAGTGGCCATAAAAACAGGATTTTTCTTTTGTGGCAATAACCTCTCTAATTCCACCTGGCTAGACTACTCCTTGTGTTTGAGTAGCTGTCAAAACAGAGATGTGTGCGCTCTGAAATGTTCCTCGTGTAATATGGTTGGGGACTTTGCTTGGTGTTAGCGTGCAAAGCATGGTTTGAGTACAGCGGCACAAAGGCTGTACAAGAAATTGAGCCAATAATGATTTGTCAAAGGCTTTGGTGGAAACCATTTATAGCCAGCTGCGGAGGATAAGCTACATTGTATTGGGTATTCAGAGAAAAGCAGAGATAGCCAAAAAGAACCATCAATTCTTTCATGATGAATGTGACAGGCAGCCTAATGAATACAAATCCATTGGGAAGATGGATGTGGGTAAAATTCCTGCCCTCCCTATCCACACTGTAAGTATTTGCTGTTGCAGAGAACCATTTGCTACAAGACATTAACAGCCTATAGAAAAAGCCAATGAAATCTAAGAGATTTATGCAGCCTTTCTAGCCATGAATCCAATTTGCTCATAAGTCTTTCTTAGAAAGTGCCATCAGAAGTTCAGAGGTACTCTTAGATGTTTGTAAATTATATGATATCAACATACACTATATTACCAAAAGTATTTGGACGTCTGCCTTTACACACGCATAACAGCATCCCAGTCTTAGTCCGTAGGTTTCAATATTGAGTTGGCCCACCCTTTGCAGCTATAACAGCTTCAACTCTTCCAGAAGCGCATTTGTGAGGTCAGGCACTAATGTGGATGAGAAGGCCTGGCTTACAGTCTGCACTCTAATTCATCCCAAAGGTGTTCTGTCAGGTTAAGGTCAGGACTTTCTGCAGGCCAGTCAAGTTCCTCCACCCCAATCTCACTCATCCATGTCTTTATGGACCTTGCTTCATGCACTGGTGTGCAGTCATCTTGGAACAGGAAGGTCAACCCAAAACTGTTCCAACCTACAAAGTTGGAAGCATGAATATCTTGGAATGCTGGCACCTTAAGAGTTCCCTTCATTGGAAATAATGGTCCAAGCCCAACCCCAACCCCTGAAAAGCATCCCCACACCATAACCCCCCCTCCACGAAATTATTTGGACCAGTGCACAAAGCAAGGTCCATAAAGACATGGACGGGCGAGTTTTGGGTGGAGGAACTTGACTGACCTGCACCTCAACCCCATAGAACACCTTTGGGATGAATTCGAGTGGAGACTGAGAGCCAGGTCTTCTCTCCAACATCAGTGCCTGACCTCACAAATGCGCTTCTGGAAGAATGGTCAAACATTCCCATAGACACATTCCTAAACCCTTCGGACAGCCTTTCCAGAAGAGTTGAAGGTGTTATAGCTGCAAAGAGTGGGCCAACTCAATATTGAACCCTACAGGCTAAGACTGGGATGCCATTAAGGTTCATGTACGTGTAAAGGCAGGCGCCCCAATACTTTTGGCAATATAGTGTATATTGATATAGGTCCAAGCCCTATAATGATGTTATTCAATTGTTTTTTTTAAAAAGTACCTCTGAACTCCTGATAAAGCTTTCTATGAAAACATGTTGGGAAATTACTAAGTCTTTATCCTGCTACAAGGAGTATTGTTGCTGATACACATATAGATGGAGACATAAATAGAGCTTTTTTTCCTCAGCAAATAGGTACAGGAACTTTCCCCTTTCGGAGCCACATCTTGTCTCCCCCCTACCTACCTCAGAGCGCTGTTCCTTAATTCCACCGCCTACCCGCCTCCCTTTTATGGTGTTAAGTAATTTGAATGGAATTTTTTAATGATAACAATAAAGGCAGTAAAATAGCTCCCATGTAGCCAGCAACAATGAACGCCTCGGCAACAGTAGACTTTCAATAACCAGCATCAATCGACTCTCCAGCAGCCATAAACAATAGAGCTCCTCCCTCAACAGTAGATCCTTCCCAGCAGTGATCCTCCCCCCAGCAACATAAGATAGACCCCCTCCAGCATCGATTAAATACATTCAGTGCTGGAGCACTGCGTTCCCCCGCGTTCCAGCTGAAAAAAAGCCCTGGACATAAATATGTCTTTATGTATTGAAAAGTAAAAAAAAGGTGCGCAAATCAGTAAGTAGAAGCAGCACTAGAGAAATATGTAGAAGTGAAAGTGGATAATAATGCGCTTCAATAGTAAACCAACAATATTGATGTGTAAAACAATCAAATCTTGTAGGTGCAAAAATAGTGCACAAAATTGGAGGACTTCAGAATCATGTGTAAACAAAATACAGTTCATCAATAAAGTCCATAATCAAACATGTGCAAGTAATATGTTCAGTGGTGAGTCCACACTTAAATGGTGACTGTGTTCAAATTCCAACGTAGTGAATGGCCTCTTACCATGTGTTAAGCAAAACAGAGCCTCCAAATAAACTTGACAATGTGATAATAAAATAACAACTTCTGTACTTTGTCTCTGTGCAGAAGCTTCCCCTAATAAAGACCAGTCTCCACTGCCCTATCTTCTTGTGCAGGGTGGCTGGTCTTGTCACCGACCCCCTCCTGTAGTTTTCTGCAAGCAGCCTGTAGTGCACATGTGTCAAACACAAGGCCTGCGGGCCGAATGCGGCCTGCCAGGCCATTTAATGTGGCCCTCGCACCTCTCCTGTAGCTGTGGAACCCCCCTCATCTCCACCCCACATTGTGTCCGCAGTCAGCAACAGAGAGGAGGACAGGACACTTCTTACAGATCCTGCACTTATGTAAGTAGCCGCAGCACCCCCTCATCTCCTCCTCCATTGGACTCACCATGCAGCTGACTCCAGCCCTCCTCTGATAGTAACATAGTTTCATAGTTAGTGAGGTTGAAAAAAGACATCAGTCCATCCAGTTCAACCTATGATGTGTGTGTGTGTGTGTTTGCTTTTAACCGTACATTGTGTACCCCTGTATGTTGTGGTCTTTAAGGAGCCCATCTAATAGTTTTTTGAAACTATCAATGCTCCCTGCTGATACGACTGCTTGTGGAAGAGAATTCCACATCCTTACCGCTCTTACCGTGAAGAACCCCTTACGCACTTTAAGGTTAAACCGCCTTTCCTCTAGTTTTAGTGAGTGGCCACGTGTCTTATTGTATTCCCTTACTCTGAATAGTTTGTTCCTTATGCTCGGGTCGCCAGTACAGTATTTGTACATTGATATCATATCCCCCCTCAATCGTCTCTTCTCCAGAGAGAATAGGTTCAATGCTTGTAGTCTTTCCTCATAGCTGATGTCCTCCATTCCCCTAATTATTTTTGTTGCCCTTCTCTGGACTCTCTCCAGTTCCAGCACATCCTTCCTGAGGACCGGTGCCCAGAACTGGACAGCATACTCCAGATGTGGTCGGACCAGAGTCTTGTAGAGTGGGAGAATAATCTCTTTATTTCTGGAGTGAATCCCCTTTTTTATACATCCCAGTATTCTGTTGGCTTTGCTTGCAGCGGCTTGGCATTGCATGCCACTGCCAAGCCTGTTGTCTACCAGTACCCCCAGGTCCTTTTCCATCCTAGACTCACCCAGAGGTTTCCCCCCTAGTGAGTAGCTTGCTTTCTGGTTTCTGGCCCCCAAGTGCATTACTTTACATTTTTCAACATTAAACCTCATCTGCAATGTAGTTGCCCACTCCGTTATTTTGTTCAGGTCCGCTTGTAAGGTTTCCACATCCTGCATAGAAGATATTGGCATGCCTAGTTTAGTATCATCCGCAAATACTGAGATTGTACTCGATATCCCCTCCTCTAGATCATTTATGAATAAATTAAACAGGATTGGTCCCAGGACCGAACCCTGGGGGACCCCACTTTCCACTGATATCACTGTGATGTAAGGGAGGGTGGGGGACTCTTGACTTCTGATAGTGAGGGGGCTTTTTTCATCTGATATAGAGGGGATGGGGTGCTCTGGACATCTAATCTTACAGATACAACCGGCCCTTTGGGGTCAATCATAATGCTGATGTGGCCCTCAGTGAAATTGAGTTTGACACCCCTGCTGTAGTGGGTGGACTTTCTGGGTCCCTTTCACAGCTCTGTTCTCTGCACTGGCTCCTTACAGCATTGTAATAATGTCATTGCTACATTTACAAGGTAATATCCAGGTTTGCAAAGATGTTTAATGCACACAAAGTGCATTTATATCCTTTGTGACTATTGGAAAATATACTGTATTTAAATGAATAGTTCTGTGCCTGATATTTAGTTTTAAACCAGTAGGGTTCTGCATCTGATAAGGTTATATACAAGTAGTGCTAGTTGAGCTGTGCTCAAAACAATAGAGCCCCCCCCCCCCCACTCGCTGTAATGATGTCATTTGTAATATAATTTTCTTTAGAATTCAGATTATTTCAAATACTAAAGAGCTCCAAAAACCCAAATATTCAGAAAATGACTTGTATATTAATAGGCACAAAAGCATGAAGTCTGAAAAGCAACTTCAACCTGAGCTGACACACAGCAGTATTAAATAGATCATGTTGATTTCAATCTTCTTTAAGTCAGGATCTTATTCATGACCATTGTTCGGAGAAATATCTTTTTTGACTGAACCTGAAAAGCAGTCTAAAATGTTTTCAAAAGCAGATAATTAAAATGAAATAGAACATTATATATCCTTAAAAATAATTTCCTTTTATTCATTGGCTAGCCAAAGACTCTGAAATGCAGATACCAGAAGTTTTTTTTTTTTAAGACTTCTGTGCATATCTGGAATGTGATGAGCCTAATATAACACCTAAATTGGATGTAGGCTAGGCCGGAGGGGGAGGGGCAAAAGGAACATGTGCCCTGGGCGCATTGTTGAAATGTGGAAGGGGGATGTATTGGCAACTTCTAGTGCTCTGTTCTCTAGTACCTAACTGACAGAAGGGACTGCAGTGTCACTCCTGTCAGAAGGAGCAGGGGACTCCCTGCTCGAAGGAGGATTCTGCTCTTTCCTCCCTCCAATAGCAGCGACCTGTGGGTGGAAAAAAGTGGGTGCCTGCAGAGAACACACCTCTGTCTCAGCATGGTGCCGCTGGGGAGTGATAGCCGGCTGCTCTTCTTTCTGCCTTCCCTTGTCATGTGACATATCACATGACCAAAGAAGGGGAAGGAGAAGCTGCCTTCATTTCCGGTGGGTGCTTCGCTGAGAAGGAGGTCTGAACTGAATGAATACACTTAACTCAGCCCTAGGCCTCTCCTCTGTTTCTCAGAATCCTCCAAGAGCCCCTTGACTTCCTGTTTCCCTTAGAACCCTTTAGCACCCTTCCTCCCTCAGAGTCCCCCAGATCCTTTTAGATTCATGCACCCCTCCCTCATCCCTCTGATATAAACGCCAAAGCCCTCCTCAGACAGAGACACTACTGAGGCAGGGGAATATTTTCCCCACCGACACTTATCCTTCATCCTCTCTCTGCCCCCTTGCTCTGCTGTGCCTGGGGCAACTTCCCCACTTGCCCACCCCTTGACCTGGCCCTAGTCACTTCCCTTCCTCCTATGTGACAGCACTGGCTTCTCAGGTACCAGCTCCATCACATGGGAGAAAATTAACAGCACTTTGTAAGCTAAGATAGCCTTGGAGCTTATGCAGAGGTACTTTTTCTTACTACCAGTGGGGAAGAGACTGTCAGGGCAGCAAAGGGAAGGTAAGTATAAGCTGCTGTGGAGGTCAGTTTTAAAGTGAACCTGTAAAGAGAGCAAGTGTAATTTAATCTGCTTAGAGTTGGTTCACACCAGCAGTCAGAAATAAGGTAGTACAGCCAGCCCTCCTGTACTGGGCCAGGGCCCCATCAGTTGAACAGGGGGGCCTAGGCACCTGTTTAATGGAAGGATCAGCTGTCCTGTCTTATTGCAGACACCGATCCTCTTCTGCCTCCCCCTGCAGTGCTGCCAGCTTCTCCTCCTTTTTCTCCCCCTGGCTGCACTACAAGGAGAGTGGTTCTAGCACATGCACCCCTTCCCTATGCTGTCAAAGCCACCCAGTGTGCCCCTTTTCCCCACAGAGCTGCCGGCTTCCCCTCTCTCTCTTGCAGCTGCTGCGGGCACACAGGGGGTGTTTAAAGATGTTTAAAGATGGAGAGCAGGGTAATGGGCCGGTAAATATGTCATATGCACATCAGGGAACGAGGCTTTTTACCTTGTCCTGTGCTGGGACTGTGCTGGCCAAGGTTGCCCAGCGCTTTCCTAACACACCTTATGTGAACAAACCCTAACAGTTGGCCACCATTGGTGTCATGTGTGCCTACTGCAGCTAGTCAGTCTCACTATGCAATGGAATATATAACCCTAGGCTAGTGAAAGCTTAGGCTAAGGAGGTTCAGGGCTCAGAAATGGGCCACAGACTCCCACAGTTTTTAGTCCAATATTGACATTTTTATTAAATTCCCTTCTATGTTTGAAAAATAAAGGAATTAATTTACACGTACCTTCTTGAGCAAAACACTTTGTGACCAGCAAAGACAGGGTTCCTTTACTGTTACTATTGTAATTTTTTGGACTTTTTGCCAAAAGAGATTCTGATTGAAAATAGTATATTTAAATATCTAAATGTTGTTTAATAGAACTGGCATCTTCAGCTGTAAATAAGGCCCCTTTGATAAGGGCAGACCGATCGGGTCTGCCTGTCAGTTTTTCAGGCGGACCTGATTTGACCCTCCAGTCCAACGAGTGTCCGTGGACATGTGTCCATTGACACCTGCTGACATTCGTTCCTTTCCGATACAAACAGATGGATGGGTATCTGTTCCCCATCCATCTAGAAGATTGGATTAGATGGAAACGGACAGGCGGTCCGTTTACATCTGACCGCCCAGAGAGGAGAGCAGACTTTGTCAGTGCCACGGACCAGCCATCCCCCTGCTCAGCGGGGATCAGTGGACAGATTCCCTGTTGATCAGGTGGAGTCCAACGGAAGCCGCCCCATGTGTAAAGAGCCTAATAGAACTTGTTAAAGAGATGATGCCAGAGTTTTTTGCAAAGACTTCTGAACAACATACTCAAAGAGGTGCTGGAAAATTTCAAACTTGCACGTAAAGTCATATAAGGGAAAACCTCAAACATGCTCAATACATCTGTTGAGTTGGCTTCACACAGCAAGGCTTCTCTCAATGGGCACCACACAGTAGCTCAAACCATAGAAATACAGAAAGGAATGTCAGACCAAAACCAGATGAAAAGGTCCAAAATCTTTTTAATTTTTGGTCAATAAGTCATATTAAAAAGTAACTATATTACTTTATGTACATTGTCACACAATTTTTTTGTTAAAACTCCTGCATGACGAGTATTACACCACATCTAGCATTAGGTTGCTCTTCAACTACACTATGGGTGTCATATCTTCACTATCTTTTATATTTGAATGTGTTTTACTTTTTTTTTTGGGGGATATATCTGCTCACTAACTTTATGTTGTTCGAAAAAGTTTGCACTACTACCTGAAAACTTTTGTCTATTACCCCCTCCCATTTTGCAGAGGTCTGAAGTTATCTTATGTTTTTTAAAAAAAGAATAGCGCACACATGCAAAAGAAAAGGCTATCAAATATGGAGACAATCCATAAATAAAAATGGGGATTTGGTCCCACCATATGGCCATATCGTGCTCAAGCCCGCCACTACGTCAAAGTACCCCATTGTCAGTGGGTCCTACACTATCCATAAAAAAGGGGTGAATCCAGCCTCTCTAACCCTTGGCGACAACACTCCTTGCTGGGAGAGATGTGCTAATGCACTACAGGGGACTCCTCCTATATCTACTTGATAGTGGACACTGATAGAGTAAAGGTGTGTGTGGGGGGTGGGGTGCTCAACCTCAGAAGTCTGGTCAGACCGAATACATAATAAACAAGACTAAATCCCCATTTTTATTTATGGATTGTCTCCATATTTGATAGTCATTTCTTTTGCATATGTGCGCTATTCTTTTTTAATATACATGTCGCTTGGTTCATAGCTGCACCAGCTTTAGATATACATGTTCAGGGTTTGCTCCCCCAATTTTTTGCTTGTTTATTATGTATTCGGTCTGACCAGACTTCTGGGGTTGAGCATCCCACCCCCCACACACACCTGTACTCTATCAAGTGTCCACTATCAAGTAGTTATAGGAGGAGTCGCTTGTAGTGCAGTCGCACATCTCTCCCAGCAAGGAGTGTTATCTCCAAGGGTTAGAGAGGCTGGATTCATCCTTTTTCATGGATAGTGTAGGACCCACTGATAATGGGGTACTTTGACGCAGTGGTGGGCTTGAGCACGATATGGCCATATGGTGGGACTAAATCCCCATTTTTATTTATGGATGGTCTCCATATTTGATAGTCATTTCTTTTGCATGTGTGCGCTATTCTTTTTTAATCTTATGTTTTTGTAATTTTTATTTCTGGAATATCAATAAACATATTGAAATATAAAGTAAAGTAATTATATGATTTACAGAATTTACCAACATTTAAAATTATCTTGCACCCTTTCATCCAGTTTTGGTCCAATGCTTCTTTCTGTATTTTTAGGGTTGTTTGCAAGACCAAACAAATGGTTACTGCCCCCACCTGCCTCTGCAGCAAGGAGCATTGGAAGGGCAACGCATATAACAAGACGCAAAAAGATTCCAAGCTCTCCTTGCCGACCAGTCTGCAACCAACCGAATTGACCTGTCGAACAGTATGCATTAAAAACAGGGGTTTAGTTGCAACATTTGCAAAGACATGTGTAAGCCACAGAGCCCCGACAAGGCACCCAATTATCCGTGGTCCTAACTGTAAATTATGTGAGTCTCCAGCAATGGAAGCACATGCATTTATATGGACAGGTGTAGGGCAGATGTGTGCAACTAAACCCCTGTTTTTAATGCATACTGTTGGACAGGTCAATTCGGTTGGTTGCAGACTGGTCGGTAATCTTTTTGTGTCTTGTTGTTTGCAAGACCACCCTTTTAATCCCTTCCCACCACCTCTATAATTACATAGTATTGAACAAGCACGTGGAATTTGTGTGAAACGCGTCTACCATATCTATCCTGCTGTACCATGTACCTTTGTAATGTAAAATAAATAACTTCTTCTTCACTGAATTTCCTAGTGGTGTGCAGAGATGTATAGTAACTAAGTAGAACTACTTCACTACTGTACTTAAGTACCAAAAGGCGGTATCTGTACTTTCCTGGAGTAGAATTTTTTTCTCCTACTTCCACTTTTACTTAACTACATTTTTTCGATGATTTCAATACTTCTACTCTGATATTTTTTTTTTGTGCTGCATAGTTACTCGTTACAATTATAATAATTACCACTGCCAGAACAGTAGATGGCAGGTTTTATGAAGCTCAAAACATGTGTATTATCAGCACATATGAAAATAAATGCTACTGTATGTATAAATAAAAGCTGCATTTGAAATAATAAAAAACAATATGATGTTCAAATTTTTGACTTCTCTCTTTAATAACTACATAACACAGTACTTGTACTTTTACTTTCAGTACTTGAGTAGCAATTTTTTTTCAAAACTACTGGTACTTTTACTTTCAGTACTTGAGTAGCAAAATTTTTAATAAAACTACTTGCAATACTTAAGTACAAAAAATGTACTCAAGTGACTCAAGTCACTTTTTGATCGAGCACTTGTACTTTTACTCAAGTATGGGTTTCGAGTACTTTATACAACTCTGCTGGTGTGCAACCAATTTCTTCATGTATGCTGTTTGGGGTGGTGAGCCGAGGTCCTGCACCCTCTTCGGATTGTAGATACAGGCTCACCTGAGCGGTGTTTCTCCTCTCCAAATTACATTGGAGGCCAGGCTGTTTTACTGCTCTTCTCATCTAGGGACCTGCTATGTATGTATCTACCTCTAGTGACGGGACATGTGCTATGCACTCCTGTGCTTGACAGCTGCGTCAGCCAATGAGAGGAGTGCATAGTGCACATCTGCCCACTAGACATCTGTGCTTGACCTGGAGGAAAGAGGATATCAGAAAAGTTGACCGACCGACTGGGGAAAGTTTATGATTATGAAGTAGGAGGCTATATGGCCTCTGGGAGCAAAAGCGTGGTGGCAATTGTGACCTCTGTGGCTTCTTGCTGGGCAATAATCCACAGAGTTATGACTGCTGTTGAAATCAAAAAGTGTTTATTCCCCATCATTAAAGATAAATTGGCTGCTGCCTCCCTAGAATCGCTGTTTTCTTTTGGTTAATCTTAATTAGAAAATGTGGAAATTAATGAACGTATGCCTTTTATTTAACCTTTCTTTACAGAACGCTATTGAAAACAATTCTAGTCTAGTACAGTTGAACAGTTGGATATCAGGGTTCATTAAAAGAATCCTCTTTGAGTGTTTCTGACAGCTGAAAAGATTTCTGCTTGAGAGAGCTTACAATCTCTCACTCTTTCACTGAACCATCCTCGTGCAAGCTTTTCCCTTACATGCTTCTAGACAGGTCATGTCGTGTTCGATTTGCCTCTGTCAGTAACGCACTCAGATTGACACCCACACTTCAACACCTATCAGGCGCACTCTTGGATCGATCAGCACAAGACTTCATGACCCCCCCCTCCCCAGTGGGGAAGTGTGACAAAAGTCAGAATTGGTGCAAGCGATAATGACATTAGCTGTAGCCTGGAATAACCCAACGTGACAGAGCAAGACCCAGGTGTAGATCAGCTAGCTGCATGCATGTTAAGCAGAGAGGCAGCTGCTGTGGCTCCGGTAGCAGCCCATTGGCTAGTAGCAGCAGACAGTTCTTCCAAGCAGGATCACAAAGCTTAAGCTGTGAATAGAGAAACATCAAGCTAGGAATCAGCCAGCTGCTAAAAGGGGAGCTTATCAAGTATCACTTTTGTGTACAGCTTCTCCTCCAAGACCAGTATGATCACCTCACCTGGACAACTTTTCACATCTGCCATTCTAAGGATCAACCCCAAGGATGTGAGAACAAAAGCATCTTACAAGTAGTTCCAGTGTAGAAAAGCTGCAGAGGCTCAAAATTTAAAGAGCATCTCTACTTTACAAAGAAATTGGACTAACTCAGAGAGCCTGCGCTTTGCATTTAAAGTGGTCAAGTGAAAGTGAAGAGCAAGAAACTAACAAAGTAAAATAACACTTTCAACAAAGAGTTTTTCAGCCCTGCCTGGACGATTTCAAGAATTATACATCTAAAAATGTCTGACCAAGAGATTGAGGACTTTGATGTGGACAGTATATCGGATACTTCTCGAATGATCCCAAGCCTCCCTCCATACAACATGGATGACCAGCTCCTGCCCATGGAGTCCCGGAGCAGGTGGGGTTGCTGGATTTGGACAGTGTTTGTCACTGGAGCTAACTTTTTGGCGTTTTTAGTTAACTCCCTAGTCTTGGCGGTCATATTCTCCATTGTCTTGACTCCAACTATCGTTGTGGTCTACTTTGGATTTAAATGCCACTCAAGGGTAAGTACATGATGATATCTGTCCCTGTGACTTGCACCTATAGAACCTATAAATATACATGGTGTATATAGTATAGCTAATATTGTAGCAAGACTAAAAAACAAAAATGTTGAACATAATGAAGCAATCTGTAGCAAAATCTTATATGAATACCACTTCAGAAGGTTGTCTCAGAAGTGTAGTGTTCGTTGCAGCTCCATAAAGTATAATTTTCCTAGCTGTGCACCTTTTACCTCCATACTCTACAATTCTCTGGAGTGCACTGGGTATGAAGGAGAGAGTTTGATTCACAATACAACTGATTTTGGTGTGGTTCTGTGAAATGTTATCTCTGAATATGAATAATTGCAAGACACATATAGGAGATCATTGATGAAAAAAGAAAAGCTTTGGAACATTTCAGCTAATGCCCCACTGTTCTGGGCTAGATCAATATGGATAAATCTATAGTTAATGGCCAAACTGGTGCTTGTCCTACAGGCAGTGAAGGGTGAATGTGCAAGTTGGCTGAGGAACATTTCTAACACAATCACATCATTATATTTTTTAAGTGTTGAACACATAGAAGTAAAGACAAAGTTGGAAAGAGGGAGATGCGGTGGGGGAAAGAGATAGATAGATAGATAGATAGATAGATAGATAGATAGATAGATAGATAGATAGATAGATAGATAGATAGATAGATAGATAGATAGATAGATAGATAGATAGATAGATAGATAGATAGATAGATAGATAGATAGATAGATAGATAGATAGATAGATAGATAGATAGATAGATAGATAGATAGATAGATAGATAGATAGATAGATAGATAGATAGATAGATAGATAGATAGATAGAATAAGGGACAGATACATAGAATGATAGATAGACAGACAGATAAATAGATAGATAGACAAGGAGAATGATTCATATATACAAGTACTTGTAGATTGTCCAGATTTTAAAGACTTAAACAATGTCACCATTCATTCAACGTACACCTATAAGCGATATAAGTACAGGTGATAATACAATAATCCTTTGTTACAAAAAAAATATCTGTACACATGATCCTAAAGCCCTTACGTTAGTGCTTACTTGACTGAATTGACTTCAATTTTTTAGGAACAGTCTGAAGGCCAACCAAGGATTGTAACCCAAAGCAACCATCTAGACTCCACCAGTTAAGAATATCCAGATCAAAGCAAATCTAATTCTAACTTCTAAAGCTAATCTGTGTTTTTTCATCTCTCTTTGCTCTGTTAAATTAAGGTCACAGCATTTTTATGGAGGTGTCAAACCGATTACACAGTATCCTATTTGCACACTGCTTGATTTTTCATGGACAAACCATGGGAGATAAGGAGTTAAGGCACACAAGGCATGAAGATCATTGTCATGTCTGATGTGATTGCGGTGTGGATGTATAGAACCAGCTTCCCATTATTTAACCCAGTGTATGCTGCTTGTACAATAACTGGAGATATCTGCTTAGACACCAAGCTGGCAGTGATGAATGCTTCTAGACCTGGAATGGAAAGCAGTGAGGCACGTGGCATGTTGGATGGTGTGATGGGTCTTTGCTTATATTTTTTGGTATTGGTTGGTAAAAGGCTACTAGTCCAGGCAAGCCAGCCTTTCTCCCCTTTCTGTTCATCTCTCAGTCTTTCGTATTTCTCTTTCTTTTTCTATCATCATCAAAATTATTTTGTTCTTTATAGATCTCTTTCTTTTATACAGAAAGTCTTTCAGGACCATGGATAGTAAGATCACTGTATGACTTTACATTTTTTGCAAAGCAAGCTTCAATAAAAGCGCATAAAGCAATAGACCTCATTCAGGTCTATCGGGATGCAGCAGATTTATGGACACTTGTCCAACATGACAGCCCAGAACATACACGGTCTGCATTCGGGGGTACTTGCCTGCTTCTGCGCGCCTGTCAGGTTGGGACGGGTGGCTTTGTCTGCACAGCTTCTGCATCCCAATAGACATGAATGGGGGGCTGCCTGTACACAACACCTTGCGATTCAAGCCAAATCAGCAGATTATGGGCCTCAGCACATGTGTGAATGAGGCTTTAATAGATAAAATAATAAAATTATAAAAAAAAATGATTTTGGTGCAATTTTCTGCTTCAATCCAGATTTCTCCCTCAGTACTTTGTTACTGCTGTTGGATGTCCTCAGTCTGATGGCCGGCATTATTCAGCCCACTTTTTCTGGGCTCAGGTCCTCTTGGAACCATCCAAGCCTGTGACTGGAAAGTGAAAAGAGAAGCAGCACAGTGATGAGCTAATCTCTCGGTCAATCTGCTTTCTCCTCCTGTCAGCATGCTTCTTGTCAGCACATAAACTGACTGTTTTTTTTTTGACCGAGAGATTAGCTCATCGCTGTGCTGCTTCTCTTTTCACTTTCCAGTCACAGGCTTGGATGGTTCCAAGATGCCCAGTTATACTTGGCATTGTAAGAAGTTGATACCAGGTCAAATTCAGACACTTACACTGCTTGCATTTAACTAGTTTCCAACAGTGCTATAGTCAAAAGATTGCCACAGTGTAGTCATCCAGTTCTGGAGAGTGTCCATAGATGGCCTCCCAGAACCATACCCCCATGCACCCCCTTGGGTGCGCATCTGGTATGCTCTGTGATTGCTGTGCCCCTCAAACACAGCTGATCACAGATTGAGGTAAAGCGACAATCACAGCGGTCCTTTTCCCTTGTGATTAGCTGTGTCCTATCACAGCTGATAATATGTAAACAAACTTGCTGGTTATCAGCATTCCTTTCCTCACGCGCTGTCACAGTGTGAGGAAAGGAGAGCCGGCACCTGGCAATTTTGACAGGCACATTTACTCTAATAATCAGTACCAATCAGTGCCTATTTGTGCAGCCTATCTGTCTCCATCAGTGCCACCTATAAGTTCCAATCAGTGCTGCCTATCAGTACCATCTATCAGTGCCCATCAGTGTCGCCTATCAGTGCCCATCAGTGCCGCCTGTCAGTGCCGCCTATTCGTTCCCTTCAGTGACGTCTCATCAGTGACGCCTCTCCAGTGCCCATCAGTGCCACCTTATTAAGGCACATCAGTGCAGCCTATCAGCGCACATGAGTGAAGAAGAAAAATTTATTTTTGCTAAATTTTATAACAGAACCTAAAAAAAAAAAATGTTTTTTCAAAATTTTCGGTATTTTTTTGATTGTTTAGCAAAAAAAAAAAAACCACAACAAAAACCCAGTGGTGATTTAATATAAAAATGTCATATAGTTACAGTGTTGCAGGACCACACAATTGTCATTTAAAGTGTGATAGTGCTGAAAGCTAAAAATTGGCCTGGGCAGGAAGGGGGTGAATGTGCCCACTATTGAAGTGGTAAAATACATGGGCCTGTTATATCTGTTATATCTGCCAAGATTTCACCTTTAAAGTTATCTAAAGCCAACTTTTTTTTTTTAGTAATAGATAGAGTGAGGAAGGATTACAACAACTGCCAGTTCTTTATCACTGTCTTTGTCCCCGCTGGGGAGGTTTACCCTCAGTGTTTTGGTGACTATTGTTATCAAAACTGAAACTTAGTAAGGGCTCATGTACACATAGACTAAGTTGACCGCCGGCTGTGGGAAAACACAAAATTGTGGCGTGCTTTTACAGTGCTTTTGCTGCGTTTTGCGGCTGGCGCTTAAAATGCTCCTATCCTTAACGTTATTCTTTTGTGTTCAGGAGAGGGAGGTTGAGGGAGGTTAAATCTCCCCTAACCAGAGCAGCTTCTAAACTCTTATAAAAGTGTATGAGTGCATGGACACATAGGCTTTTATGGAGTTGAGTTTAGGAGCTTTGACAAAAAAATGACAAAAGCTCCTAAACTCAAGTTTAGAGCTGTAGTGTACATAAGCCCTACAGACCTAAAATTTTGAGTTGTCAATGTATGCAGGAGTAGTGGGGGAAATCTTCCACATGGACACTTGGTACAGTTCCAACTGTCTAAAAGGCAATTTCCCTTTTTCTAGAAATAGTTCCTCTGACTCTCCATTGAGTCTGGGTCAGCCTCCTGATTGTAAGAACAGTGGACCATGTCTGCCCAATGTGTTGGTGTGGCTACTTGTTTTCCTCATCAGGAAGAGCACATGACAGAGTGACAACCCAGAAGCACAGTTGAGAGACAGTTGTCAGCATAGGTGTGCGCAGCCTATTAAATTAGGGTGTGCACCCCAAAGCTCAAACACACGTGTTTGTGTGTGTCTACATATATATGACCCCAGCACATTTATCTTCCTGCCGGCACATTGAAAGGCAAGTGCCTAAAGACTTCTCTTATGGCAGAGCCAGTAAGAGAGAGATTTTTCCCTTCTTCCTACCAGCACAAAAAGTGATACAGTAATCCCCCGCTCCATCGCGGTTCAGTTTTTGCGGTCCCGGTAATTCACGTTTTTTTTTGTAATGTTATTTTACTATATAAATCATTAAAAATGAAATATTTTTGTGTTTTCCATAGCTCTTGCTCTGTCTCTTAGTATCTTTTATGTGTTTAAATGAGTTTCTATTGTTTTAAAAGTGTGTTTAAAGAGCTTAAAATGCTTTTTACACGTACAGTGACAGTAAAAAAACATGCCTACAATGCATTTTAATAGGGTTTTTCTATTTTTGCGGAATTTCACTTTTCGCGGCTGGGTCCGGAACGTAACCCCCGCAATGGAGGGGGGTTTACTGTAATGTTAATGTACATGGGGTGATTAGGGTGTGCCCAGGCACACCTGGCACACCCTGTGCGCGCACCTATGGTTGTCAGACTGTACTACTTTTTATTATATTACATTAACATGCTTCAGCTTAAAGGAACTTAGTGACTGGATTTAGATCTACTTTAACCACTTTACCCCCGCTCACTTTGCTGCTACTGCAGCAAAGTGGCTCGTTCCCGTCCAGCGACGTAGACCTACGTCGCTGGACTCCGCCCCTTGTGGGCGGTGCGCGCGCGCCGCCGGAGGCTCGCTCCCGCTGTTTTCAGTCACAGCGGGAGTCGGGCCAGGGGAGGAGCAGCGGCGATCGCCGCTGCTCTTACCCGATCGTCGGGGATCGAGTCTGGAGATCCGCCCGCTGTGTGTAAACACAGCGGGCGGATCTCTGAAGTGACAGGCAGGGTCAGATTGCAGGGTTCAGCATAGCTGAACCCTGGATCTGTCCCTGTGTCACTCTGTCACCTCCCCCCCCCACACGTCAGTAAGCACCAGGCATACATTAACCCCTCCCTCTCCAATAAAATTAACCCCTTCCCTGCCAGTGTCATTTTTACAGTAACAGTGCATATATATAGCACTGATTACTGCAGTAATGTCACTGGTACCCCCAAAAGTGTCAAAAATGTCAGTCAAGGGTCCGATCTGTCCGCCGCAATGTCGCAGTCCCGCAAAAAAAAAAATCGCAGATCACCGCCATTATGCGTTAAAAAAAAAATCACCAAAAATGACAGAAATCTTTCCCTTTGTTAGTAAACGCAATAACTTTTGCGCAAACCAATAAAAATACGCTTATTGTGATTTTTTTTACCAAAAATATGTAGCAAAAAACAAATTGGCCAAAAATTAAAAAAAAAATTGATTTTTACATTTTTTTGGGGGGGAATTTCATATAAAAAGATGTGAAAAATATTGTTATTTTTTCAAAATAAACGCTCTTTTTTTGTTTATAGCGCAAAAAGTAAAAATCGCACAGGTGATCAAATACCACCAAAAGAAAGCTCTGTTTGTGGGAAAAAAAGGACGTAAATTTCGTTGGGGTACGGCGTCGTACGACCGCGCAATTGTCAGTTAAATTCGCACAGCGCCGAATCGCAAAAAGTGGCCTGGACGGAAGACAGCAAAATCCTCCGGTGGTAAAGTGGTTAACAGAACTTCATCACTGCATACCCCAACAAAGACCTTGGATCAACACATCACCCTCTTTCAAATGCCACAACCAACTCCACATAGGAAATCATTCCATTTCTCCGGTGTAGCGGTTGGCCGGTGATGCTACAGTCGCTGACATTCTGCACAGTATAATGCAGAGCTGACTTAAGGCCTGCAGAACTTCAGGCAATTGTAAAACACAGTCAAGTTATGTCTAAAAAACAATTAAAGCAAACCCTGTCATTAACTGACCATATGGAAAAACATGATAAGCAGAGGTTATCTTGCATGATGTCAAGGTTATCTTGCATCAGAGGTTATCTTGCATGATGTCAAGACAATCAGTAGATATCGGAATAAAGGCAGCTGAAGTTACTTGCAAATAATGTCTTTTCCTTCAAGCATTGATCAATAGGGTTGTCCATCACATAATGGACCACTGAAGTGGCTAGACTCAGGTGATACAAAGAGATGAAATAATCCTCTCTACATTCTCCTAAAACACACAGATCAAAAGTTATTTCTCAGCAGTAGAAGGCAGGGGGTGGGGAGTTATCACACACTGCACAGCTAGAGCACAGAACTCAGTGAAATCCGAAACCTGAGTGGAAGGAATAGACCCTCCCCTCTACACAGTCTCATAGTGAAACCTGCACAGCTGAGGCTGTCAATCACCTTCTGTGTGATGGAGAGGGAGGGGAGGTCACCCTAGATTCTGTGGAATGGAATCGGCTTGAACTATTATGAGTGACTTATGCAGATAGCAGAGGGAAGATACAGCAGAGAGAAATGACAATTGGTGCTTTGGACTGAGGCTAGTACACACTATAGAAGGGTGTGCTTTTTAATTTTTATAATCACTTTAAAGCGGTTTTAAATCCAAAAACAAACATTTATTGAGTTTACCAATTCTTAAGCTGCCCATAGATTAATCAAAATTCAGCCGGTTCAGCCGGAACTGGCCAAATTTCTATCCTTCTATGGCTGCTCCTATTCGAAAGCAGTTGAAGGACTGACTGCTCTCCTATGCGCTTGCTGTAAATTTTTCTTCGATCAGCACTGCAGTCACAGTGACAGCACTGCATGATATAGTGGGGAGGATTCCCCCATTCAACTCGATTGTGTGGATAGGGAAATCTGTTCCGTTTTTTTTTTTTCAATCAACCCATTGCATTCCAATTGCACTTTACATCAGTGTCATCCTAACATGTTTCCAGCATTGGCTGCTATAGCCGGAGATATTTAAATTTAGCCTAATTTAACCTGCTGTGCAGAATTGTTCAACATTGTTCTGGGTAAGCTAGAAGATAGTGAACCAACAACCAGGTCCATCAGTACGTACTCATAAGGCTTTAGAAAAAAGGCTTCCGGGTCTCTAGGTTGTAGTTGTCATGGATCATCTCTGCCTTTCAACGTTACTTCACAGTTGGGCAAGGACTGAGATCTGGTACTGGCCATTGTGTCACGTCCTCCACGCTGTAACAGATTTTTTCTGTCAAGTTTTATAAAACCTATAGAAATAGGTTGTCTAATCCCACATTTCTGACTCAATACGTTTATTTGAAACGGTCTGGGAATCAGAATTACAAATGCCTGAATAAAATGATGTTATTTTTATCAGGTCGGGCAGTTGATAGAAAATCTCTGTCCCTGTCTCTGTCTGTCTTGTCTGTCTGTCTGTCTCTGTCTCTCTCTCTCTCTCTCTCTCTCTCGCTATATATTATATATATATATATATATATATTGTAAGGGATTAGCTCGGTGGTAGGCGTAGATGACTCCTTGGGGGGTGCGTTTTCACAGAGAAATAGCCCAAAAGTGCTTGCAAACAACAGGTTTATGGTTTATTCTTCCAATTTCTTCAAACAAGTGCATGCAGCAAAACAACAAAATAAAATAAAACACAAAATAAATCCTGGCCGCTGTGGGCGTCTACCTTCTCACAGCTGGAACCTACCTAAGAAGTCTTCCCAACCTACTGTTGGGCCGACACTGCTGATCCTACAGCAGACACTCAAATGTCCATTTGTTTGCTTTTCACACAGCACAAACATTGTCCATTGAACATGTCCCTTTGTTTTCTTTCACACAGAAACACTTCGTCTTCTCACCTTTGAGACGTCTTCACTCGTTTTTACCCTCCTGAGCGCACACCGCTTCAGGAGGTCTTCCCCATGCTCACTCAGCTTTCAGGGGGCACACAGGACTGTCCTCTACCCACATGGCGTCAGGATGCAGCCGTTTGTCTGCCTTCCTCTCCCAGCCCACACGGCGACAGGAGGCAGCAATGCATAGACTTTCTTTGGACAAATTATAGAGGCCTTAATTTCCTCATTCTGAACAGCTGAAGGCCTTTCAACTTCTTTACACCTTCCTGCTGCCTTTGGCAGCCGACACCCTATAGTAATTACTGAACTTTTCAAAGCAGGTGGGAATGTGTCTCCTCTCAGTGACTACATTCCCAGATTTACCTGACTTCCTGTCACATACCCCCCCCTCTTGTTTCAACCCTAGGGTTGGGACACATATTTCCAGGCACACATGTGTCAGGCACTGCTTACTCACTGATAAGCCTCCTATTATCCTCAAGCTTCCGGATGAAACTGTTTCTGTCATCTTCATTGACAGTTTTCTCATAAATGCCACACAGTTTGTCTCTCATCTCATATACACATTCTTCAACTGCATTTTTGGCATCATTTTGCTCCTTCTCGTTTCTGTCATCTTCATTGACAGCTTTCTCATAAATGTCAGACAGCTTGTCCCTCATAACCGTCTGTCCAATCCACCATGGAGGACCGTGATCCATAGGTAACTCAATTTTGCTAGTCTTAAAGTCTTCAACATTCTTAAGACGCCTCTCTCTGCAATCAACAAATGATTTCCACAACACTTTGAGAACCTCTGCTTCACTTAGCTTTGTTCCAAGAACTGTCTGTACTTTATCAACTTTCCTTCCATCATCATATGGGTCAAAGGCAACAACACAGTTGAACCCAGCGATCTGGGTGGTATCCATTATAGACCTCCTCTCTGCATCAGTGAAGAAGCATGGAACTGCAACACATTCTTTTACAGGTTTCTTCAATGCACTTTCTGCTGAACTATTTGACCGCTCAAAGTCACCTAGTTCCTTTTCTCTATCTGAATTCCACATGGAATGCATCTCAAGATCACGATCAAACTTCTGCCACCCGTCTTTCACCAGTTCCATTTTGGAAACACTCCCTGAAAGGCACTTATTCATTTGCTTCACGTTTTCACCAACAGCCTTAGTTTTCTCCACTAGGTGGCGTTTGCTTTTTTCTCCCAGATTTATATCACTTGCTTTAGTTTTCTCCGCTTTAGTTTTCTCCACTAGGTTTTCAGCCTGAACTGAGAAATCATCACATTTCTTACACAACTCTTTTGTTTGCTGAAGCTCTAATGATACATTTTCCAATGCTTGAAGTTTTTGAAGGAACGGTTTATTCCAAAGGGGTGATTCAAGCCACGTGTCATCACATTTCTGAGGATCACTCAGGACAGACCCCAAAACACTGATCCTTTTAAAAACTGCATCAGGCACACTATCCCCTCTTTGGGACAGATCCTCTGTTGCCTGGAATTCCTCTTCCAGTTCCTGCAACGGAATCTTCATCTCTTCTACTTGCTGTTCTAAGACTCGCTTAGACTTTTCTAGCTCCTGAACGCTTTTCACAACATCATCCTTGGAGCGGACCAAATCTTCCATTTCTGTACACAGCTGTTGGTTAACTCTTTCTAGTTCAACTTTACACTCTAGAGCTTCCTCCAAGGAGCGAGCCAAGAACAGGGCTTTGCTCTCGTTATCACGCACCTCCGTTTCTGCACGGGCGCGTTCTTCTGCATATTTTGCAGACACAGTCTTCTCTTCACCAAGCATCTGATCAAACTTCTTTTTCACATCTTCAACACACTGTAATGAACCAACGCTTTCTTCCATGCGTTTTTTCATATCCGCTATCTGAGCTTGCAATGTTGCGACTTGCTCTGATAGGTTTTTCTTTGCTTCCTCCTCCTCTTTTAATTGTTCCAGGAAGCCATTTTTCTCATCTTCCATTTGTTTGAGCTTTGTGCTAAAACTCAGCCTTTGACACCTCTCCTCCTGTAAGAGTTCCTGCGTGTCTTGCAGCTGCGATTCCAAGATATAAAAATCTTCCGCAATTTCTCTAGATTTGCTGTCTGCTTGAGAAAGCTGATTTGTAACATTGTCCAGCTCAACCTGCAGTCGGTTTGCCTTCTCTGACAGCTTAGCACACAATCGGTCACCTTCTGACACCTTGACTTGCGATTCCAGAAGCTGTGCCTCTACTTTTTCCCTCTTATGTTCACAATCTCCTTTTCCCTGCATAAGAGCCTTCACCTCATTGGCTAGTTTCTGGGAATGAGACTGTAATTCTGCCACACAGGCTTCTTTCTCCTTTAACTGCTGCTGGAAACGTTGGGCTTCACCTTTCCAACTTTCACAGTCTGCACGTAATTCATCTACCACATTGCTCAAAGTGGTGAGCTCATACACAGTACTCAGTAATTTAGCCTCTCTTTCACTTTTCTCGTTGTCGCTGAGAGACAATGTCGTTTTCAGAGCGACATTCTGTTCCTGCGACTCCTGCAGGTCTATTTTTGTAACTTCCAAACACTGAAGACTTTTTTCCAGCTGATTACGCAACTCCAACATTTCACACATGCTTTGCTTCTGCAAAGTCTGAATTTCAATTTCCTTTTCCATGAGGATGGTATCTTTCTCCTTTATAGTGTCTTGACATTTTTGCAACTCGACCAAAAGAAGAGCAGTGGTTTCTTCCCACTGTGACACATGAGACTTGAGTAGTTCATTCGTTTCCTGCAAGTTTCTATGCTCCATCTTAAGCAATTCCACGGCTTGTTCCTTTTCTTCCATTTTCCGTTGCAAGGCATCCAACTCAGCCCTGCACACATACTCGGTTTCTTCCAAACCGATGGCCTCCATTGGCTGCTGGCGTCTCTGTTTCCAGCCTGCCATGCTCTCTTGGTGATCCTTTTGTTGAGCTGCAAAGCTCCGTTGTTTCAGCATCTCCCCCATTTTGGGTTTACTTTTCATCTGAGCACACTGCGTCTCCATAGCAGTTTCATCAGTGTTGCTAGGGACAACACCCTTCCTCTTTAGTAGACTCTCTTTAGGCATGGATGGGGCTGGTTCAGACGGTAGCATCCCCTCCATCCATAGAATCCGGTCTCTCATTTCATCTATCTTTGCATTTTTCAGGCGTTTGGATCGCCCCATCTTCAATAACTCCACAAATTTTTCACAGTCCAGCAAAAAAAAATTTCAGACCACTGTCTCTTTAACACATGTAGTTTTTCTCTCTCTTGCAAGATCTCTTTTCCTGCGCACACAGTTTGTGCAGTCACTTGCACCAGACACAACAAAGTTCATCAAAAAATTTTGAGACCGCTGTCTCTTTAAAACACTTTTTTTTTTTTTCTGTCAGGATCTTCTCTCCTGCACACATAGATTGTGCAATCTCATGCACCAGATAAAGTTCATCAAACATTTGCACATCCTTGCAGGGATCTCTGCTTATGCCCGCATCCTCCACCATATGTAAGGGATTAGCTCGGTGGTAGGCGTAGATGACTCCTTGGGGGGTGCGTTTTCACAGAGAAATAGCCCAAAAGTGCTTGCAAACAACAGGTTTATGGTTTATTCTTCCAATTTCTTCAAACAAGTGCATGCAGCAAAACAACAAAATAAAATAAAACACAAAATAAATCCTGGCCGCTGTGGGCGTCTACCTTCTCACAGCTGGAACCTACCTAAGAAGTCTTCCCAACCTACTGTTGGGCCGACACTGCTGATCCTACAGCAGACACTCAAATGTCCATTTGTTTGCTTTTCACACAGCACAAACATTGTCCATTGAACATGTCCCTTTGTTTTCTTTCACACAGAAACACTTCGTCTTCTCACCTTTGAGACGTCTTCACTCGTTTTTACCCTCCTGAGCGCACACCGCTTCAGGAGGTCTTCCCCATGCTCACTCAGCTTTCAGGGGGCACACAGGACTGTCCTCTACCCACATGGCGTCAGGATGCAGCCGTTTGTCTGCCTTCCTCTCCCAGCCCACACGGCGACAGGAGGCAGCAATGCATAGACTTTCTTTGGACAAATTATAGAGGCCTTAATTTCCTCATTCTGAACAGCTGAAGGCCTTTCAACTTCTTTACACCTTCCTGCTGCCTTTGGCAGCCGACACCCTATAGTAATTACTGAACTTTTCAAAGCAGGTGGGAATGTGTCTCCTCTCAGTGACTACATTCCCAGATTTACCTGACTTCCTGTCACAATATATATATATATATATATATATATATATCTCACAAAAGTGAGTACACCCCTCACATTTTTGTAAATATTTTTATTTTTATTATAATAAAATATTTACAAAAATTGTGAGGGGTGTACTCACTTTTGTGACATACTGTACATGTTCACAGATCAGCCATAACATTATGACCACTGACAAGGTTGGTTCCAATCGAAAGGTGTAAGAACACGCAGTGCAATGCAGACCAGTCTGGGTGCCCATGCCGACCCATGTCAACAGCCAAAAGTGCCTACAACTGAGCATCACAACTGGACCAAGGAGCAATGGAAGAAGGTGTCTTTGAGGTGTTGACTTGGCCTCCAAATTCTCAGTCCTATCGCGCATCAGTGGGATGTGCTGGAAAAATAGGTCCAATACATGGAGGCCCCACCTCACAACTTACAGGGCTGGTACAGGATCTTCTATTGACAGCTTGGTGCCAGATACCACAGCATACCTTCAGTTGTCTAGTGGAGTTCATACCTTGATGGGTCAGAGCTGTTGTGGCGGCAAAAGAGGGTCCGACTCAATGCTAGGAGGGTGGTCATGGTATGGTGAGTGGTCATAATATTATGACTAAAGGGTGCATATATATATATATCTATATATAGATATATATATATCTATATATATATATATATATATATAGATATATATATCTATATATATATATATATATATATATATAGATATATATATATATAAATATATACACACACACTATATTGATAAAAGTATTGGGACACCTGCCTTTACACACACGTGAACTTTAAATGGAATCTCAATCCATAAGGACATGGATGAGCGAGTTTGCAGTGGAGGAACTTGACTGGCCTGCACAGAGTCCTGACCTCAGCCCAATAGAACATATTTGGGATGAATTAGAGCAGAGACTGTAAGCCAGGCCTTCTTGTTCAACATCAGTACCTCACAAATGGGCTTCTGGAAGAATGGTCAAACATTCCCAGAGACACACTTCTAAACCTTGTGGACAGCCTTCCCAGAAGAGTTTAAGCTGTTATAGCTGCAAAGGGTGGGCCAACTCAGTATCGAACCCTACGAACTAAGACTGGGATGCCATTAAAGTTCATGTGCGTGTAAAGGATTTTGCTAATATAGCGTATGTATATATATATATATATATATATATATATATATATATATATATATATATATATATATATATATATATATATATATATATATATATATATATATATACACAGTGCTTTGCGAAAGTATTCGGCCCCCTTGAACTTTTCAACCTTTTGCCACATTTCAGGCTTCAAACACAAAGATATAAAACTGTAAATTTTTGTGAAGAATCAACAACAAGTGGGACACAATCATGAAGTGGAACGAAATTTATTGGATATTTCAAACTTTTTTAACAAATAAAAAACTGAAAAATTGGGCGTGCAAAATTATTCAGCCCCCTTAAGTAAATACTTTGTAGCGCCACCTTTTGCTGCGATTACAGCTGTAAGTCGCTTGGGGTATGTCTCTATCAGTTTTGCACATTGAGAGAATGACATTTTTGCCCATTCCTCCTTGCAAAACAGCTAGAGCCCAGTAAGGTTGGATGGAGAGCGTTTGTGAACAGCAGTTTTCAGTTCTTTCCACAGATTCTCGATTGGATTCAGGTCTGGACTTTGACTTGGCCATTCTAACACCTGGATATGTTTATTTGTGAACCATTCCATTGTAGATTTTGCTTTATGTTTTGGATCATTGTCTTGTTGGAAGACAAATCTCCGTCCCAGTCTCAGGTCTTTTGCAGACTCCATCAGGTTTTCTTCCAGAATGGTCCTGTATTTGGCTCCATCCCTCTTCCCATCAATTTTAACCATCTTCCCTGTCGCTGCTGAAGAAAAGCAGGCCCAAACCATGATGCTGCCACCACCATGTTTGACAGTGGGGATGGTGTGTTCAGGGTGATGAGCTGTGTTGCTTTTACGCCAAACATAACGTTTTGCACTGTTGCCAAAAAGTTAGATTGTGGTTTCATCTGACCAGAGCACCTTCTGCCACATGTCTGGTGTGTCTCCCAGGTGGTTTGTGGCAAACTTTAAAATACACTTTTTATGGATAGCTTTAAGAAATGGCTTTCTTCTTGTCACTCTTCCATAAAGGCCAGATTTGTGCAGTATACGACTGATTGTTGTCCTATGGACAGAGTCTCCCACCTCAGCTGTAGATCTCTGCAGTTCATCCAGAGTGATCATGGGCCTCTTGGCTGCGTCTCTGATCAGTCTTCTCCTTGTATGAGCTGAGTTTAGAGGGTCGGCCAGGTCTTCGTAGATTTGCAGTGGTCTGATACTCCTTCCATTTCAATATTATCGCTTGCACAGTGCTCCTTGGGATGTTTTAAGCTTGGGAAATCTTTTTGTATCCAAATCCGGCTTTAAACTTCTCCACAACAGTATCTCGGACCTGCCTGGTGTGTTCCTTGTTCTTCATGATGCTCTCTGCACTTTAAACGGACCTCTAAGACTATCACAGTGCAGGTGCATTTATACGGAGACTTAATTACACACAGGTGTATTCTATTTATCATCATAAGTCATTTAGGTCAACATTGGATCATTCAGAGATCCTCACTGAACTTCTGGAGAGAGTTTGCTGCACTGAAAGTAAAGGGGCTGAATAATTTTGCACGCCCAATTTTTCAGTTATTTATTTGTTAACAAAGTTTGAAATATCCAATAAATTTTGTTCCACTTCATGATTGTGTCCCACTTGTTGTTGATTCTTCACAAAAAATTACAGTTTTATATCTTTATGTTTGAAGCCTGAAATGTGGCAAAAGTTTGCAAAGTTCAAGGGGGCTGAATACTTTCGCAAGGCACTGTATATTCGTCTATGTTTTAGCTGTTTAGCCAGAGGTTAGTTTTAGATCATCATGGTTTTGAAAAAATTTAGGATACTAAACTTTGTAATTATCTGTCTCTATTCAGCCCTCGGGAGAAGCTAGTCTCAGACAGCCTGTATTAAAATTCTTCTCTCTGCTAATGTAACATGCTCAAAAAAGGCAATAATGACAAAGTATTCATCTAAAATTGCTTTTCTTTGTCTGCTTTGTACATGGCTGATGATCTTATTCCAATTTCCCCCATCTCTGTGTAATGCCAATGACAGTAAATCAATGTGCAGGAACACTGTGACAAGCAGAATTATAACACGTGAAGGCATAAGTACCAGCAATGTAATTCAACCAAGACAGAAAAAGACAGATTCTGAGTAAGAAACTGAGAGTCCAATGCTGTTCATCTGACACGTCTGTCCAGTTGGTCATGCCCATTTAGGTGATGATCTCAGTCAATGGGTTTGACTTGCTAAGCAGAATTGCATTGGAGTGGGGAGAATTGTTATGCAGATTATAAGTGGAACAATTGATCACTAGTATGAAACGTTCATACTCCAAACAAAGGATCAGGTTCAACCTATACACCATGTTGTTGGTGTAAAAAAGCAATATAAGCACATAACAGGCTTTCTTCAGCAGCATAATAAATTGGCCAAACCCTGAAAATCTGTGCATGTGCTCAATGATTCAGCTGTCAAAAAAATAAAAAAATCAGGTTTCTTCAGGGGTGCCTTGACAAAATCCTTAAACATTCCCTAAAAATTGTATACAAGCCAACAGGTTGATAAAGCCTGCCTTTTAATTACACAAAGCCACACAGTTTCAATGTACACCATTACAACCTTCCAGCCACTGCCGTTCCGACAACCAATGACGTCATTGGTTGATAGGTGGATGTTAGGCACCTGCACAGCATACTTGTGTGCCCCTCCTGCACCCCTCTCCATCAGCAATGGGATCACATTAGCTGAATGAAGGAGAGAAGCTGAGGGAGATGAGAAACATTGGAATACTAGTCAGTACCAGTGTGCATAGGTGTATTGGCTTTGGAAGCATAAATTACCTCTAACATTGGGTGTCCCACATGTGTGGATGTTGTCGTGTCCTGGAAAACTTTTAGTTTCGTTTTATTATATTTTATAATGAGGTTCCTCAGGGTTGTCCATAATTTTAGAGTGTGCCTTGACTAAAAAAAGGTTGAGAAACCCTGCTGTCGGCATGTGACTACAGGCGCCCTTCCTAGAGAGGCGCCCGTCTGTATGAGATAGACATGTACAGAACAAAAAAATGTGTTTAGTTTTGGATAGATTCATTATGTTACTAATTTTGTTTAGTTGATTCATTTGCAAATTTGTTTAGTTGTGTTTAGTTTAGTTTATTAATTTACTAACGAATTCCAAATTTTCCTAATGTTTTCGAATTTGGATCATCAAAAAATGATCCACAGATTTGCATTCTGTGTGAAGAATAGCTGGTTGTTAAGCAGCTGACCAGGAAGCTGGCTGCTATGTCCATAACAACCTATTACTCATCAGCTGTCAGCGGGCTTCCCTGTTGATAGCTAAATGTACACAGAAATGCCAGCAAAAACAATTCTGTGGTCCCCCCTCCTGAACCATACCAGGCCACATGTCCTCAACATGGGGGTGCTTTGGGGCAGAGGGACTGAACCGATCACTGTGAAAACCCCCAAAACTGGGTGACTGCAAGTAAAATTAATCAAAAAAGGTTGATTTAGTAATTTGAGTAGTTTTCTTTGTATGTTTAGATTTATACTGTTCTAAAGAGACATGTCATTATGTAATACTATATATACAGTATATATACTTTTTTTTCTTCTTTTTTTTACAGTTTATGGGGACAAGGGCCTCTTCCACACAACCCTGGCCCGGTGGCTGTGGGGGTGCAGAGATGACTTATTGGAATCTGGAAGCCTCTTGAACAAGATGCCCCCAGATCCTGCCCCCCCCCCCCCATGTGAATGAGTATGGGGTACATAGTACTTCTAGTCATTTACCAACAATTCAGTCAATGTCAGTTTTTGACAAGTCCTTTATAAAAAAAAAACAAAAAACAAAAAAAACAAATGTCCCCTGAAGTAGATCTAACATCAATCACAATGCCTGCCACTACTGCTGACCCCCCAAAAAAAAAAGAAAGAGAAAAAAAAAAGCTCTGCACCCGACGATGGCTCTTTCTGTCTGACAGTTCTTAAATAACTAGGGACTGTGCTTACCCAATGATGTCACCCGGAGACCCAACCCGACCCCCTTGTGTTGTCATCAACTGGAGACATGCTGGGTCGATGACATCACAAGGGTGCGGGTCACCCAGTGATGTCATTGGGTAGCCCCACCTCTTGGTTATTTAAGAACTGTCAGAAGGCAGGAGCCTTCATTGGGTGCAGAGCTCTTTTTAATTTCTTCGGGTCAGCAGTATCAGCGGGCATAGAGATTGATGTTGGATCTACTTCAGGGGACATTTATTTATTTTGTTTTTAAATAAAGGATTTGTCAAAACCTGTTATGTTTTTAGTAACTTTTTACCCTTTTTTGGTGAACGAGTAGGGGCACTATGTACCCTATTCACCCAAACCCCCACCACCACTGGGCCAGGGTTGTGGAGAAGAGGCCCTTGTCCCCATCAACTGTAAAAACAAACAAAAAAAGTATATATACAATATATATATAGTATCACATAATGACATGTCTCTTTAGAACGGTATACATCTAAAAATACAAACAAATCTACTCAGGTGACTAGATCAACCTTTTTTGACCAATTTTACATGCAGTCACCCAGTTTTGGCGGTTTTCACAGTGATCAGTTCAGATGAAGCTTTGATGTGTAACTCTTTAATGTACCCTACATACAACAAAAGTGTCATTATCACTGCAAAAATGCAGAATGCATCCCAAGATACACCAAAGAGCATCAGATCTGGATTAAAACTCTTATTCCATTACATCAAATAACAGCACCGAGGGTCTTTTTGCAAGATCACAGGCATTTACTTATTGGAGACATAAACAAACTTCAAAAGAATCATCACTCACGGTCAGTTACAAATTTACATTAATCATTTTACTTTAAAGGTTTAAATAAGAGAAAATTGCATCATTTCAAATGAAACTTCATACGAAAATTCTTAGGAAAATTTGTACGAATATTCTTATAACACTCCACTGTCGTTCAAAAGTAGTTCAAGATTTTCTTTGCTTTTACCATTCAATTTGGAACTATTTGTAAAATTTGTACATTTGAACAAAAAAAAACATTTTTTCCTGCTCCTTCAAGTTTTCTTGTCACTGAGGTTGATAATGAACATTAATTTGACCCCATTAATTATTAGAAAAATGAATGAACAATCTTACAACGAAAAACAGTGATCAAAATCTACTAGTGTGCTTCACTCTTAGTCTTGCAAAGTTGTATAGTCTTCTCTCCTCTACAGATATTGCTAATTTCACTGCACACTGTGAGTTTCTCATACAATGCATTAGAAGCTGCATCAAGTCATACAGAGCCCATTTTATTTCTTGGCTTTAGGCTTTAGGTCTGAGATGTGGTGGTAAACCGTGGACCAAAGGATCCTGAGGATCTGGCCAAGGGGTTTCTGGTAAAGCTCAGATTTTTCACCGAAAAAGAAAAGAGAGGGAGGGGGGAAGAGCCCTTATTGTGTAGTTAATTCATTAAAAAACAAAAATTGCAGTGCAGTGCTGCTTTCAGTAAACTGCTGGTCCCGTGCAATGATGTCCTCCCAGAATCGTGCTTCCCCTGGGGTGCACACACGGAAGTGTCCGTGCTCGCCGGGTTCACCGGACCTGGCGCATCACGGATCGTGGTATAGGGCCTATGACAGCAGCCCTTTACCACGTGATCGCTCTGTCCAATGACAGAGCGATCAGTTGTCAACAAACCGGCGCTTGTCCGGCTCACCTGTCTACTATCTGTACAAACGGATCTGTACAGCGTGAGAGGAGAGTAGGGAGACTGCAGCAGTGTTCACCCCTGCCTCATCCATGCCTCAATAATGCCACATTTATGCCTCATTCATGCCCATCACAAACAGGATCGGATAGCGATGGGTGTCAGTGGACATGTCACCGCTGACATCTGCTGCCCCATAGAGGTGCATGGAGCATCAATCAGGTCCCCCTGAAAAACTGACAGGCAGGCCTGATCGGAAAGACCGTGTGAAAGGACCCATAGGCCGTCAGTACATCAGGTGTGATCAATTTTCAATGACTGGCACCATAGCTTGTAGACTCTATAAGTTTCACAAAAACCAAATAATATATACTTATTTGGGTTATTTTTACCAAAGATTTGTAGCAGTATAAAATTTGGCCAAAATGAATTCAGAAAAATTACTAATTTGCAAAATTTTATAACTGAAACACATTTTACAAAAGAAAGCTCTATTTGTGTGGAATAAAAGGACAAAAAAAATGTCATATGGGTACTGTGATGGTATTCACCATCACTGGAATTTAAAGACAGATAAGTAATGGTTTGGATTGCTTCATATTTGCCAGCAATATCTCCATATAGAAATATTAAGATTTATTCTGATTTGCCATGAAATCTGTAATTCCTAAATGCTGTGTATATTACATATCTTTCAATGTCAGCAAGGTCTTCCTTTTGTTTGTGTATTGGGAATGTGGATTGCCCTGTCTCATTGTAAGTGCTAATGACCTCCCATTGTTCTGTGTCTGGCTATTGTGTACATTGATTTCCGCTGGGGGCTTCTGTCTCATTACACATAACAGTCCCTCTACTCAAGCTATCCGACCAATCCCTGCTGACTCATTTTCTAGTCCTCATTTGCATGGCTAAGGAGGACCTGAAGGAGAACGGCATGTACTTTGCAATTGACCAATGGGAAAGCGGTTGTTGGGGGTGGGATGTTCCAAATTCTGTATATAAGTCTTGTTCAATAAAGTTGTTCTAGAGTTCCTTCACCTCAATCTAGAGTTCTGTCTCTTATTGGGGGAATCTGCTGCAAGGGATTGCTATGTCCTCCATACTCCCTTGGATAATCACTGAGCTCTTGTAAGAGCTTGTGTAAGAGCTTGTTCTGCTGCACTCTCTGGGGAAAGAGAGGTTCACCCAGAGGAACCTGGAGCCTTGTCGTAGGTCCAGGGTGGGTAGGAGATGCCAAGACCCTAACCAAGCTGCGGCGGTTCATGGAGTCTGAAGTGCTTACGGTGTCTGGTGGAGTGCTTGGAGCCCTCGGGAAGCACTAGGAGCATCTGTCAACGGAGGTACCCGCTCAGGGGTGCCCTGTTCTGTTACAGGTACAGTGTTGGATAACTGTCATTCAAAATGTGAGAGCAGTGAAAGCTAAAAATTGGCCTGGTTAGGAAGGGGGTATAAGTAGTTAAAGACAAGAAATTGTAGTGAAATTGTGTCATTCTGAAAATCTGAAAACAATAAAGGCCTTTCAAGCACTGGAAAACAGGTATGTACCTTTCTGCAGGCAGCCTGCAGTGGGTGGGCTGATTGTGTCAAAAAGTTCCTTTAAATACCATTTTATTCTTAGCAAAAATGTTCTTCCTGTACTCTCACGCATTCTATACTGGCATTGATGAGTTACAGCCGCACACCTTACACAGACTTGTGTGCGGAGGAAGAGAGGCCTTTATGTGGGCAAGCTTTCACCTTTCTCAGTCTCCATAGAGAAGGCTGAATTATTGTTCCATGAACATTGCTCTTTTTATTTTTTAATCAGTCAAAAATAAAACTCCCATCATGTAGTGGCGTACTTTGCTCTATGAGACTTGTACTGTCACAATATGTGACTAACAATCTTGATAGAATCAGTTTTGCTTTTTTTCAGTATTGATTGTTTTAACGCTAAATTCGCAATGGAAAACCGAATACAATTCAAGTAATTTACTCAAGACCTAAATTCCAAGCACTAAACATTCATTGCAGTCTTTTGCTACCTGGTGGATGATATTCAGCATTGCAGTGTGGTCACTTGTGAGGCACCTATCCTCAATTAGGAGTATTTAACCACTTGCTGACCGCCAGCAGTACATATAATGGGCAAGTCGGCTCTGTCCCGCGAAACAACGTAACTGTACGTCGTTTCACCGGACCGCTAGTGGGGGCACGTGCGCGCCACCTGAGGTGCACTCACATGCCGATTGGCTACAGGGGGAGGCACTAAGCAGGTCCAGCGGCCGGGATGTCTGCCGGGCATGCACGATCGCTCCCCATTGAGACAGAATGGTGGTCTGCCGTTGTAAACACAGCAGACCGCTGTTCTGTCAGTAATGAACACAGGGATCCTGTGTTCCTCCTATTTAGGAACACAGGTCTCTGTGTTCATTCAGCAACCCATCCCCCACACAGTTATAAAGCACCCCCTAGGGACACATTTAACCCTTCGATCGCCCCTGGCGTTATCCCCTTCCCTGCCCGTGTCATTAGTACAGTAACAGTGCATATTTTTAGCACTGGTTACTGTAGTAATGTCACTGGTCCCCCCGAAAGTGTCAAAAATTTAATTTGGAGGTCCGATCTGTCCACCACAATATCGCAGTCCCACTGAAAATCACTGATCGCTGCCATTACTAGTAAAAAAATAAATAAAAATCTTTCCCCTAGTTTGTAGACGCAATAACTTTTTTGCAAACCAATCAATATACACTTATTGGGATTTTTTTTTTTACCAAAAATATGTGGCAGAATACAAATTTGCCTAAAATGATGAAAAAATTAGATTTTTTAATTTTTTTTATTGGGAATGTATTATAGCAGCAAGTAAAAAAATATTGATTTTGTTCAGAATTGTCGCTCTTTTTTTGTTTATAGCGCGAAAAATAAAAACCGCAGAGGCGATCAAATACCACCAAAAGAAAACTTTATTTGTGGGGGAAAAAAGGACATAATTTATTTGGGTACAGCGTCACACGACCGCGCAATTGTCAGTTAAAGTAATGCAGTTCCGTAACACATAAAAAGGCCTGGTCATTAGGGGGAAAATTCTTCAGGTCCAGAGGTCTTTAGACTCGGTCTACATCTATGGCTGCGGGGGCAATACCATGCAATTTCCCTGCGGCCCGCGTTTTGAAAAAGGTGCATGCACCTTTTTCTGCATGAAATTCAGGCAAGGAAGCCAATTCAAAGCCCATTCAAATAGGCTGCCGTGTCCGAGCAGACGTGGCCCGCACACACACATAGGTGTGAACCGAGCCTTAAAGTGTACCTTGTTACCCTAACGACTACTTAATTCTTTTCAGATTTGTCTTTGTTATAGACTGGGACTTCCCTTGAATTCTGTTGTTGCCAGCTGCCTGCCCCAAACCCTGCATTTTCTATGACTATGCTTCTTTGCCTACTGCCTATCTGACAACATTCCGGCCATACCCATTTGGGTGACTGTCACCCTTCAGTATCACAGAGAGGAAATAAATTATAACTAAAGGCAAAACTTGGAGAGGGATTAGAACACCTGCCAGGCTTTTAATTCTGTCTGTGCCTCTGGTAGGGAGATCCATCCTCTCTATTTGTCCTGTTTATCATTATCATTGAAAGTAAAAGTAAAAGAAAACCCCACATTATGCGTTTTCCCCAGAAAACGAATAGAGGGGCAATCTTCCAATGAGGACACTAGTTCTGGTGACCTTGGGGGCCCCAAGGGTTTCCCTTAATTTGCAGGGGTTTCCTCTCACTTCCTGTTTCGGCTATGGGGCACAAGAAGTGAAGGTAAATCTCCCCAGTGGGACACAGGTGGCAAAAAGAAAACTAACATAGGTTATACCCCTCCATTACTCAATCCAAAATTAAATTGACTATACTTCTACTTTAATTTAAAGTATCTGAGATAAGTTCTATCTCAGTTGGTGACATTGCTCATATTAAGTATTCAGCTTGCTAACTAATCAATGTGGTGCAGTCAGTCAACATGGTGCAATAATAGATATAGACCCAACATTTGTCAGATACTTGAGTGCATATTAGCTGTTCTGAAATAAAGATACATGTGTTACATGATTATATTTTATAATTGCAACATATTTTTAAAATGACCAGCTGCTATTTTAAAGTCTCCCTCTTTCCCTCTGCTAACTGGCCCGAATCCAAAAATGATTCTATTCAATACCATGGATATACAACATATGTAGCAGCTAAATCCTCGCTAATAGGAATTGGAAACGTTTTTTTCCTGTAGTGAGAACTTCCCCACAGGAATTCATTATGAATAACAGTTTCACCAATTAAGCTAGGTCATGCAGAAACCTAGGGGTCAAGCTGTGTGATGTCAATATTCCCTTATCCCCCATGGGGTTGAAGGCTGAAAATCCTATTACTAAATTCTGTTTGCCGGGAGTGACAATCAATTTATGGCACAAAAATTGTAACAACAGCAGCAGAACAATCACAGATGGGTCTGGTTTTATTTTGTCACTCGCACTTTCCTAGTAGTTAAGAGAAAACAATGCTTTAATACGTTTTGGTTCAACTGCCGCTGCTCATCCCTTTACCTTTCTTATCCTATACACATGGCAATGTGCATGCTTCGGATCATCCAATGACCTCTTCTACCAGTTTAAACCAACTCTAGTCTATTTAACGTGGCCACCATGTATTTCTCAATAGGCCCTGCATGCATGTAGATGGCCTTTGTGTTAGGGCCTTTAGAGAAAAGCTACACCTGCATATTTTGCCACATCCAAGATTGTGAACAGTGACTTCCTTCTCCCGACCTGCTTTGTTCAAATAGGTCTTCTGAAGTACAGTCATAGAGAGAGGGCCTGGAGGAAAACAGCTTCTGATGCATCTCTCATTAATGCTTTGTGTCATTGCTCTCAGGAGTGTTTCTTTTATAAAAATGTTTATTTGTATAATATATTTTATATAGATTTAAAAAAAAATAATACAATGGTTAAGAAACTTTAAAGAGTAACTCCACTTTTGCTGGGAAAAAACATTCCCCTCTGGGTGATCAATGTACATTGCAAGGATTTTAACAAACTTTGTTGTAGATTCCTATTTGTTTCTGCTCTGAAGGAATAGCTCTTTGTTAGATCATGTCCTGCACAGCGCTGTTTCTGAATGGGAGTAACAAATTCTTTGCAAGCAGCTGATGCACTTTCTGATGATGAGAAGAGTTGCAATGTCAGCATCCCTTTAGAAGTAATTAACTCTAGGGGAGTATTTCACCAATGATTACATTTTTTGCTGCAGGGGATGCCTAAAACCCGACTTGTATCTTAGTGCAGAGTTCTTCGCATTAGCGGGAAATTACATTTCTGGGGATGTTCTGTACAGCAACTGTGTACAGAATACCTTCAGGTTGCTATATTGCATTGAATTTATAGAAAATTACAGCAAATGCAGATTGAAAAGGAAAGGTAATTTTAATAACATTACAATATGACTTCTGTAATTGTATACTCTATATCATTTTTTTTTTATTTGCTATCATTTTTTTTCCAATGAAAGTGGACTTACCCTTTAAGAAACCATTTTAAGGTGGTAACAAGAAAATTGGAGCAAACGATCGTTTGATTTTCCTCGATGTTTCAAAGCAAGTTGAAACTGAGGATGGAAATATTGAATGAAAATTCTCGTACAACAAAGTCTTTTTTTTTTTTGTTTATTGTTTCTGATCATGTGCAGTCTTTCTGTCGCTAACAGATATGACCAGAAATGTGTGGACTGCCACAGAGAATATCAGGCACAAGTAAAGTGTAGAGTAATATAGTTTAGTTAAAAAATAAGTGAATATGGGTGATGAAGAGAGAGATATTTGAACAGGCGGGTGTCTAGCAGCAGGAATGGCTTGGCGCAAGCTAACTGAGGCTGAGTGCAATATATCTAACCATGCTTCTAGTAACGGTTGAACAGTTTACACTCTGCTGTCTGACAAGAGACTGCACTGCGTTAATACACTCTACTAGGACCTGTTGGGAACATGCTGAATAATACTCAAAGAAATTCCAATTACCATACCAGTGATTCTACCTGAGCCATACTGAAGGGGGGGGGGGGGGGAGTCATCACTGCCTTCAGTAGTACTGGACAAAGCCAACTCCACACAAACTTGAAACAGGAGTCTTCAAACTATGGCCCTCCAGTTGTTCAGGAACTACAATTCCCATCATGCCTAGACATGTCAGTGAATCTCAGAGTTTTACATTGCCTCATGGGATGTGTAGTTCTGCAGCAGCTGGAGGGCCGTAGTTTGAGGATCGCCTCCAAACAACATCCTACCGTGATCAACTAGGGAATGAGCAAGACTATCGCCTCGTACACACGCAACGATTGTTGGCCATGAATGTTCGGCCAACATCCGATCGGCCGATTGTCGGCTTGTTAGTATGATGCTTCTGACAACCGACTGCGACTTTTCGGCCGAACAAAATCTGGCGTGCATGCTAAAAAATTTTTGTTGACCGTCAACAGATCGGCCGATTTTCCATCAGTCAGTACAGATTTCGGCAGACAAAATTCAGATGAGCAAGACTGGGCATGCTCAGAGATGAAAAAACACACGGAAAGTTAACCATCACATGACATCACTTCTGAAGTTGGTTTTTGTTGGCCGAGAAAATTTGTGTGCAGTCTAGAGCACTTTTCAACCAACACAACAACACTGGACAAAAGACGGCCGATCGGTCGGCCGATAATCGTTGCGTGTGTACGAGGCTTAATACATTCTAACAGTTGATCTCTGGCCAACCCCTTCAGTATCTGGCAGCAGTATTCTTTTTCCTCTGTCACTAGCAAAGAAAAGTAGATAATCTCCTCAGGATGCATCTTGCAGCAAACAACAGAAGATTCAAGATGGTTTCCCTTTGCAGCCACTTCTGGTCAGGACTGGCTTTGGTGTTATGTCAGTAATGGGTGTGACTGCCACAGAGAAGATCAGGCACAAGTAAAGTGTAGAATAATATCATTTTTTTTTTAAATAAGTTAATAACACAAATGTAAACACACCTCCAGTAAACTAAAACAGAATAAATCAAACAAGATATTAAACAATAGTGAAACACAATGAACAACTGCCCAAACCAAGTATATACAGAAAATAGGATAAACGAATTGTAATTGTAGCAGAGCCAGGGTCATACATGGGAGATCAAGCAGAGGGAGCTGGGAACAAGACAGGAAAGGGAGAGGGTAACAGGAGATAAAGTAAGCAGGTAGGAAGGGATCAGGCTGCAGGGTCAGGATGCAAAACACAGGAATGCAGGTCAGGGGCACATGGAGACAGAACACCAAGGCAGTGAGGAATAGAATGCACAGGGCTTAAATACACTTCCTGCAACCAGCATCAGGTGATGACTGATTGCATGAGATGATGTGAGCTTCTGGCTGCTGAGGGACACCCGCTGGTGGACACTGGAACTAAAGCCTATTGATCTGGGAGCTAGAGTGCCACCAGCAGGTGAACCCTTTCCTTACACTTTCGTATGTGATTTTTCTTGTACAAAAACTGTATGAAAACAGTATACATTAAAGGAAAATGGTTAGTTCTGTTCACGTGCACGAAAAATGTTGGCGTTTGTCCCTTCAGAAAGTTTAGCTTGGAAAGTATGAAACACTATACAAAAATGAAATGCTCGTGCCTCATACAGAATTTTTCTTCTGATTTTCTTATAGTGCGTTCTAGGGATGTACTAATACCACATTTTTAGCAACAAGTACAAGTACCGATACTTTTTAAAGTACTCGCTGATACCAATTACCAATACCTAGTTCCCAGGTCCCCATTGTGCCCCCCATGCACTCCTGTTCCCCACTGTATCGCCCTGAATGCCTGTCTTCCCCCTTCCTGCACACCTGTTCCCTACTGTCCCCTCCTCACACCTGTTCCCCACTGTCCCCCCCCACGCACCTGTTCCCCACTGTACCACCCTTAACCCCTCCTCCCCACTATAAGAACAATCAAAAAACAGTGCAAACAGAAGAAGCAGTGTTACTACTCATACAGCTCACCAATAAAAGAGCTCCTGGGTGCCCGATCCACAGCCATTTAACTGAGTACATACGTAGAAAGTTGATCCACACCGGTAGTTGCTCTTAAAAAAATCGTTATCTTTATTCAGGAACCAGTGACCCTACATATCACAGACTCCACCCATTCATTGTTCTAATTGGTTGCAGACAACTAGCAGAAGACAGAATCAATTGTAGTAAATACTAAGGAGACCAATGTATGTGCCACTTAATATCTACAAACTACATAATAATAGTATACATAGATAAAAATGAATATATAAAAAATCAATTAAAGTAATTAAAGAAAAAAAGTTATAAGAAGACCAAGAGGAAGGAGAGACAGTGGAGAGAGACAGTTTAATGCATGTGCAGATCTAGATCCCATCTCAGCCTCCACCATGTCTCACTTCTAAGTAACATTCTCTAGGTGAGTGAGACAGCCGTTCTATTCCTCTAAAACGAAATGAAGAAAGATTACCCTAAACCTAGTTCCCAGGATATTCCAGCCAGGTGGGTTGGCATTGCATAGAGGAAAAAATGCTGGTGATAAAGCATTTCCTTAACCGCTTGCCGACTGCTCACAGTATATTTACTGCGGCAGTCGGCCCCTCACAGGCAGAGTGACGTAGGTCTACGTCGCTAGCCTGTGAGGCTCTGGGGAGCGAGCGCGCGCCCGCGGAGGCGCGCTCCCGCTCCCGCGCGGTCACGGACCCCCCCGCGCGTGTGAACAGCGGACCCGATGTCCGCCGGTCACTCGGCGATCGGCGGGGGAGAAGGAGAATGTCAGGCAGCTTGTGTAAACAAGCCACCTGTCATTCTCCTCGCTGTAAAAACACTGATCACTCGGATCTAGTATGTAGATCCGTTGATCAGTGTCCTTACAGCTAGAGCCACAGCCAATCACAGTAAGAATCACGCCCCTAGGGACACACACAGCCCCTCCCTCCCAAATAAAGTTAACCCCTTCACTACCAGTGTATTTTTACAGTAACAGTGCATATATATAGCACTGATAACTGTAGAAATGTCACTGGTAACCCCAAAAGTGTCAAAAATGTCAGTCAAGGGTCCGATCTGTCCGCCCCAATGTCGCAGTACCGCAAAAAAAATCGCAGATCGCCGCCATTACACGTTAAAAAAAAAAACACCAAAAATGACAGAAATCTTTCCCTTTGTTAGTAAACGCGATAACTTTTGCGCAAACCAATCAAAATACGCTTTTTGCGATTTTTTTTACCAAACATAGGTAGCATAAAACAAATTGGCCGAAAATTTTAAAAAAATTTGATTTTTACATTTTTTTTGGGGAATTTCATATAAAAAAATGTGAAAAATATTGTTATTTTTGCAAAATGTACGCTCTTTTTTTGTTTATAGCGCAAAAAGTAAAAATCGCACGGGTGATCAAATACCACCAAAAGAAAGCTCTGTTTGTGGGAAAAAAAGGACGCCAAATTTGTTTAGATACAAATGCATGACCGCGCAATTGTCTGTTAAAGTCACGCAGTGCCGAATCGCAAAATACCCCCTGGTCGTTTAGCAGGAAAATCCTCCGGGGCTTAAGTGGTTAAGTGGGTGCTCTCAAACTGGAAAAATGACAGCCAGCTTTTAAGATCACATTTAAACCTTTGTCTGTATACAATATGGGCAAATTAATTTTTATTATTTTGGTTATTTGATGATATTCTTGAGAAAATGTAGTTACAAAGGTAACTGGTTTACCTGTTACATAGTTTCTAAAAGTATGAAGTTTACTTCTGTTGCCTTTTCTATTCCTGGGCATGTCTGCTAGCAATTCCTCTCTATTCTTCATCAGAGATCTTTCTGATCCCTGATGTATGTTGGGAACACTTTACCCTCTGTCCAATAAGCGATGATGAATGATCTTACATTCCTGTTCAAAGGCTGAGTCTGTTGAACAATTGCATCTAGCTCAAATAAATTCCCCATATGGGATGGTATTGATGGCGTGCAATGGATGACAACTATCTGCAAACAAAGAAGTATTGCCGGAACATGACTTTCTGTAAGTACATGTGGAAACACTGCCTGTAGTGGAATCACCCTGCAGTATAATGTCAAGAAAGTTAATACTAGAAATGTTGTGTTCGATTGAAAAATATAGATTTAACCTTTTTGTCATTAGGATACTCACAGAAATTATGCAGTCCTACAGGGTCATCATCCCACACCATCAGGAGGTCGTCGATATAGCGACCATACCAAAAAATCTTTCTGGCAAAAACGGTATAGCTGATATCTGAACTCGGGGGGGGGGGGGGGGGCGTTATTTAGTTAGACAGAGTCATTTTGGTGGGCACCTACATTTGAAAGAGGGATACTTGCCTTACCCTCTCCCAGAAGAACCCATTCTGTCTGGACAATCAAAAACCAGAGATGATGCTGGGCTTGTTTTAGAAACAATGTTTATTTGTAAAATAAGTATTCATACAAAATACAAAAAAGGGATATAAAATTTAAAAAAAAACTGACCAGAACACAATATAGCTTCCACTTGAAACTAAGATATAGTGCTGTCTTGGAAGATGACATGTTTCTTTGTATGTGTTACTTGTCATTATTCTCCTATGTTGGAAGAATTTTAAATTTTATTGGATAGTTACTAAGCTTAAAAAATAATTGTATAGGGTCAGCCGCTATTGGTCCCACTCGCCGTCTGAGGGTTGTGTATGCAAATACAACGACCAGCTACCGTGATCAATTCATGGCTGGGGTGACCCTTGGTCCTAGATGAGGGCTTCCTCTGGTCATGCAGTTCCTCTTCGGAGGATGTATTTCTTGTTATTAGGAATTATAGTCACAGCCTAAAATTACGTTATACCGGTTCCTTAGCGACCAATGGTCACAAATGTTATCATGTACCGGTACTTTTCTATATTGTATTGTATGGTTTTATATCTGTATGGTTTATAACCTTAATAAGAAATGATTGGAAAATAAAAAGTAATTGGATAGTAAAAATCTTATACGCAATTTTAAATTGTGTAATATCTCCTAAAACTGAATGTCTTAAGAGAACTTTTGCTGGGCTTACAACACTTTTGTAAATAAAATTTAAATGATTTAGCACAACTTTTTCTCAGTATTTACTAACTGATCCTTTTATTCTATAGTCAAATTTATTTAACAAATATATTTTCTTTATGTTTCAGTACATTTCATTGATGTACAGTACATCCTCTTAATAATTGCACATTTATGCCACAATATCGATGTTGTATGACAATAAACAGATTTTTTGGGCTACTAAATCAGTAAGTAAATTCACCATTGAGTCAATTTTAATGCCACAGTATAAAATGGGTCAGAAAATTATGATATTGCCAGAAATCAGTTGGTTATTCGAAAAGTGACCCTTTAGAATTGATAGGGTTTTTTTTTGTAGCAAAATTAAATTTGGTTTGCAATAGAAACATTTTTTGCAACAAAACTGCTACTGCAGCGATCCTCACTATTTTCCTGGTCTAATTCATTTTGGGACAGGGGACTTCTGACTCTCGCTGTGAAAAGTTTGTGATACAGAACATGATGTGGGATCTGAGAACTGCCTATTGTTAAAAGCACCCTTTGTGGACATATTTTCTATTCTTACGTTATTTCTCTTTTGTAATGCTATTTTGTGAAGAAATCAAAAGCAACAAAAAATACATATCTGTTGCATTGGAATACTTCTGCAAATGATGCCACATGATTTGCAGAAGTTTGTGAAATATTCTTATTCTTTTTTTTTTTTTTTTTTTGTATCTGGGTGTTAATTTTTTATTGTTTTTTTTCATCATAGGACAAAGACATAAAACATTGTAAATAAATAAATTGTAACAGATATGTAAATAATTAATATATTATTAATAATAAAAGATCTAACATATCCAAGATATATAACAAATAAAAAACTCATTAATCTGACTGAAGATGAGTGATATCTCTATTAATTGTCGGGACGTAACTATAGTCAAAGAGACCAAAGCAAATATAAAAATGATAACAATAATAAACAATATTTTTGTTTATTTTGTTTGGATAAAATTGTAAGAAGATCATTATATAAAACCATGGTTACTTCAGATGATCATGAAGCATATGTTCAACATAAAAGGTTTTCTTATTCTTTGAAGAGACACTGTTATGAGGAAAAAAAAAAAGTAAAATACATGTAAAATATTAAAAAATAGCGTATAGGTTGACTCCAGTCTTCAGTCTCCTGCTGCGTAAGGCACACTAGAATCACTGGAATGTTTACTTGCAATTGTTTTTGCAAAACCCCTTTATTTTATGATGTGTTCTAAGTAAATTACAGTAAAAAACATGTATTTTGTAGTTGTTCTGCCTTACATGTAACTTATTGATCTTTCATTTTCTTTAATCCACTCTTAAAGTTGTGCTTATGTAGAAAATGTTTGTGGCTTTAAAGCTTGAAGAAATAATTGGGTTGTTTACACTCTAGCTGGTGTATGAAGGTCTGTCTGCTAAGTAACCATCGTAGAGTGGAAGAAATAACGCATCATCAGGTTTAAAGACTCATCATTCTTTCCTGTGAGCTCTTGTTAACTAAAGGTCGTATTAGAAGAAGGTAGAAGAAATTACTCTTAAAACTACATAGCTGAAATTTACAATGCAGTTTATAGGATATAAAAGGTCACTTCACCGGAATATGGCTGGTTAGAAACAGTGTAAATACATAGGGGTTGATTTAATAAAGGCAAATAGACTGTGCGCTCTACAAGAGCAGTTGCTCCAGAGCTTAGTAAATCAGGTAAAACTTCACTTTGCAAAGAGTACCCAATCATGTGCAAGGAAAACAAAAAAGCTGCATTTTGCTTGCACATGATTGGATGATGGAAGTCAGCAGAGCTTCCATACTTGCCAACTGTCCCTTTTATTCCTGGGACAGTCCCTGCAAATAGGAGCCTGTCCCAGGTCATTTATATTGTCCCTAGAAGCGCCTGTTAATCAGGCTGCCCATAAATGTTACACAGAAGTAGTGCAGCTGAATGGGAGACTTATTCCAACTCTGCTACTGTGGCCTTAAGTTTGAAATTCCCTTTTGAATTTCCTGTAATTCTCTCTATATTGATTAGACTCTATAATCTGATAAGTAGGCGAGATTAATTATGCAGAGTGGGCGGGGCTTCAGGGAAGTGGGTGTGGTAATTGATAGCTGTGCTGCAAAGTGTCCCTGGAATTTTTTTTTAAATGTTGGCAACTATGAGCTTCTGTTCATTTAACCTTCCTAGCGGTATACCCGAGTGTGACTCGGGGTTAGATTTTAGAGCCAAAAGCGGTAACCCCGAGCCACACTCGGGGTAGCGCTAGGAAGATCGCTGGATGCTGGAAGAGGTTTTACTTACCTTTTCTCCAGGATCCAGCGATGTATGCGGGCGGTATGCGGCGGCGGAGCTTCCTCCCGATCGTCTGTGAGCCCCGGCTTCCGTCTCCGGCGACGTGACGTCTGCCGGGGGTGGAACCGGCGGCAAATTCAAATGTAAAACACACCAAACACACTGATACCATTCAAAATAAAATAAAATCACATTACATTGCCCCCCAGTGCCCTTTCCTGCAGTTTTACTGTACTTTTTATGTAAATATATGTATATGTATATATATATATATATATATATATATATATATAATATATGTATACATAATATATGTATACATACATATATATATATATATATATATATATAATAAATGTATACAGTTTGTTTGGGCTGCTCATTCACGAGAATTACATGCAAAATAATGGTTCCGCTTTCAGCACCTAAAATCCAAAAGAATCATACTGTCAGGGAGGTTAAAAAGCTGTGGAGCAACTGCTCTTGCAGAGTGCAACAGCACTTTGCAAAGTACATATATTTACATTTACTAAAGTACATGCATTTGCCTTTAGTAAATCAACCCCGTAGAATTAACAACTGCAATTACATATCCGAATAACTCTAAAGAACTCTAACGTCCCAAGCTTGTATAAATTGGTCTGGTAAAAGACCCGCTTTTAGTTTACTGAGTTACAAAACGGGTAAGAAAGTGGGGCCCAGGACTCTACCTGTTGATAATACCAACATTTCCTTTTCTCCACTGCTCCGTTTTGCTGCTGGGAGTTTGGAGCTTGGAGTTTACTTTACACAGGACTACAGATTTTTCCTTCCTTGAACCTGGATACACACTATACAACTTTTGTTGTTAGATTTCCTTTAGATTTACCTTCAACTATGTAGTGCAAGGGCCTGCCTGATTGCATACAAACTGAAAGTGTTTAGATTTGACCGCATATTATATGGTTTTGGTAAATCTAAAGGAAGAAATCTAAAGACAATTGTATAGTGGGTATGGCAGCGTTAGGTATCTTAGCAGGCGGTCACCAAGCACCAGTGCTGTCAAGGCTGCTGATTTAATAGAAGGGGTGGAGAACAGGAATAAATGCCACATTTCATTCACTAAGAATGAGAAACAGTTAGGGAAGTAGGGATTAGCTAAGGAACCTTCAATTTCATTTATAGTTTAGTCTCATAGAAAAAAAACTGCAGTCTTTGGAAACTGAGAATTTGTTTGGAGTGAAAGGAAAACAGCATAATTCTACATTTAGATTTAAAGTAAACTTAGACATTATGAACAAGTTGTAAAGGCACTTTAAAGTGGTTATAAAGTCTGAAGGTTTTTTACCTTCTTGCATGTGCTGCTCCCCCCCCCCCATTACTCACCTTAGCCCCTTCTCAATCCTGTGATGTGCATGAGAGCCTTGGCTGTCCCAGAACTCCCTCTCCTCATAGGCTAAGACAGCAACAGGAGCCACTTGCTTCCACTGCTGTCAATCCCAGCCAGTGAGCCAATAAGGAGAGAGTGGGGAATGGAGCCAAGTCCCAGCTCTGTGTCCTATGGGCACATAGAGCAGGGCTCAGGAGCAAGCACACACCTGAAAGAGGCTTGCTATTGGAGGCACTGGTCATGGGGGAGGAGCCAGGAGTGCCAGCAGGGGACCCGAGAAGAAGAGGATTGGCACAATTCTGTGCAAAACCACTGGACAGAGCAGGTAAGTATGACATGTTTGTTATATATTTTTTCTTTAATACCACTTTAAAACAAAATTCACCTCTGTAACCATAGGCATTGTGTAGTATTATTTAATCATCTAAGGTCATTAGACGTACAGCAGTACAGAATAAAATGTGCTTATTGTTGTTGTATGTGGGATATCACAGCTTCAGCTTATTTTTGCCCAATACATGTGTAACCGACAGCATTGGCGATTACACTGGTACAGTACATATATGGGAGTATTTTTACAAGGTAACTTTTTATGGCTTTGTTGTGATTCTTGAGGATCTTTTGGATTGAATTACTTCACAGTACAGGCAGCGAGAAAGGTCAGTGATGGCTTATTTAAAGAGAGAAGTTTGGGTTTGTTTTTCAAAACCAATACTTAAAGTCGAGTTCCAGCTGTTTATGTGTTTATTAAAAGCCAGCAGCTACAAAAAGTGTAGCTGCTGACTTAATAAACACACACTCACCAGTCCCACGATCCAGCGATGTGGCTGCCTGAAGCCTCGCTCTTCTCTCTCTCCTTTTGGCGGTGCCGGCATCACTAGTGTGGGCATCCAGATGTGACACCTTGTGACTTCACAGCCGGGTGCGCACTGAGCATAGGCGAGTCGCGCTGCGCGTCCTAAATGAGCGGGCAATTTTCTGGAAACTATTGAAATTGATATACAAAGTATATTCCACGCGCCAAGGAATTAAAAAATTATTTTTAAAATTAATAATATAAATGTAAAAAACTGACTCTCTTTATAAAACACTGACTCTATTTTAAAAAACTGACTCTATTTTAAAAGTATATGTAGCTATAGCAGCCGCTGTATGTATAGGATTGAATTGGAGTATAAATGAACTCAAAATTGAGGTCAAATATAGCGCTTGCTTGAACTATGAATAAAAATTAATCAAAGCATCAGGTCACCATAAACTATCGAATAGAGGTCCACGAATCAATATTGTGAATCGGTGCAAAATGTGCAAAATGGTGCAAGCAGCAAAAAAATATATCAGTGCAAATAGCAACACAAATAAATCAATGATACAATATATAGGGGGTAAAAACCTGTGTTAATACCTCTCTATAAATATCATAAAAAATATCATAACAAACTCATAAGAAAAATTCATAAAAAAACGAATAAAACCCCCAATGTGAAAAATGATGTGTGTATATAACATAAAAATATAGCAATCACATATATATATAAAAAAATGTTGTACTGTTAAAGTGATCATAAGCAAAATCCATTAAATATAAAGTGACTAGTGTGCTCAATAGTGAATCCAATATTAAATTGACTCCTCTGCTCAATATCGGTATATAAAAAAATATATAAAACAATCACATATGTATATGAAAATTCCTAGTGTTAAAGTGATCATAAACAAAGTCCATTACATATAAAGTGGCTAATGTGCTTAATAATAAGTCCAATAATAAATTGACTCCTCTGCTCAATATTGATGGAAGTAAAGAAATGTCCTTAATCCCAGGTATATCCTCAATCTCAGATAGTAAGTGGTTAATCCATCCAGTAAATTCCCTTAAAAATAAGTGAAATTAAATCACTTACCAGATTCAGTGGGTTCTATATGCCGTATGGCACCAGAACCTTTCAGACTTGTAAAGCCCTCTGGCAGCACACACTGCGAATCGCCGAATGACGTAATTGCCGACCAGACCCCGAAGTGAGAAGAGGATAAATAAAGCAGAAAATCAGGTATTTACTAGCAACAAAAAAAAAAAACTTTCCATTGGTAAAAGTCGTTTTAAAGGGGATTACATAGATCTATGTAATCTAATTTATTAAAAATGGGTGGAACTCCACTTTAAGCAGCCAAATCCTCCGCGGCTAAAGTGGTTAAAGAGGATGTAAACCCTCACATATAACCAGTGAAGTGAACAGCCTCAGATGATACACAAGATAAGACAAAACTCCCTACAAAAGTTTTAGAGGTATATCTGCTGTCTTCAGCTTTCTATATTCTTCAGAAAGTGCACATTTGTTTCAGCAGTGTGAGAGCTGATTGTAGGAAAGGTACATCCCCCCCCCCCCACACACAACCCCCCTCCACATAGACAGAGGAAGGAAGAAACTTGCAGGACTGTGCTGTGAATAGACAAGCTCTCTACTTATCTGTCTCTAAGTCCCCTCCACGACACAAATTGTCAGCTGCTTTTATCTCCTGTGTTGGAGAACTTGTCAGATGAATGGAGCAGAAGAAAGACACAGGACTTAGAGCTTTAGAGAGAGATAGGTAAACACTACAGATATATGTGCCCAGGTCAGATTTAATGAATGGGGTTTACATCCACATTAAGTATTTTAATCATTTTTATAGAATGAATATATTGATCCATTTGTGTAACTAAAACAACTACTTTATAAAACCTGCTTGTATAAGTTATATCCTTAGTGAAGGGGAACTTATAACCCCCACAACATGTTGGCTGATGACTTTTATCATATAAAATACAAACAATTATATCTGGACTAATCCCTATAGTTTGGCCCTTTCTTTCTTTCACTCCATACAAGCTGACTCTCCTAAGAACCCAGTTGGGGCTCCATTGGACAACGGAGAGCTGCCACATCATAGAAGTTATTTGATTTATTTGGAATCTATGCCAAGCTTAATGGTCCAAGGCTTCACCACCTTAATGTTAGAAAATAGAGACTCACACATTTCAGGATGCACAACTTCCTACACTCTGGTATAGATAAACAAAGATGGAGCTATGAACCAACAATGTGAAAAAGGAAATTGTTTTATACAACGTCTATGGCCATTATAATTGGTGGAAATTTGTTCGATTGCAAGATTTTTTTTTTTAAGATGTCTTCATTTTCCCTCGCAAAAAAGGGAAAACTTCTTTCACAGTACACAAGTCTAAAACGTTACTGAAATATACTATAAAGATGTCAGGAAGTGTAACAGTATGACTTGTGGTTTCCATTCATCCATTCAGCATGTTTATGGTTTTGAGACTTTAAGTGCCTTCTTGTATGGTATATTTAGGTTCTCTCAATTCTAATCTCTAGACACAGAAGGCAGATATTGTGCTATTTATTTCCTAGGAAAAGACTTCCCATTAAATCATAGTAAAAGGGTAATATGGACTCATAAAAGGATCTTGTGCTCGCCCCCCTCTCTCATAAAGCGAATGTCATACCAGGCCTGGCATGGCTGTTAAATGCTCCATAAACTCAACATTTTGACCCTGAAATGTGAAGGAGAGATGGAAGTGAAGCTATTATCTAGTATGTATGCTCCAGAGACAGAAATTTTGTGGAGAAACAAAGATTAATGATGTCAGTGATCATTGCACTCATGACTCCTTTATTGGATTTGCCGATGATATATAATGTAATGAATTGATACTCTGAATACTAATGATCCAAGAATTTTTTTAGATTATGAAATGTGATAACATACTCTAGGTTAACACCCTTTAAATTGGGACTGGAAAGCAAACTAAAATACTTTTATTAAAGCCAAGCTGTGGCGACTCAGACAGAATTCAAATATAATACAATGAGCGTGACATAAACTAAAAAAACCCACCCTACCTATGAAGGGGAGAAGAGGAAATGGGGAGTTGTTCTTTAGTTCTAAAACACCTAGGGGGAGATTTACTAAAACCGGGGCTTAGAAAATCTGGTTCAGCTCTTCATAGTAACCAATCAGCTTCCAGGTTTTATTGTCAAAGCTTAATTGAACAAGCTGAAGTTAGAAGCTGATTGGTTACAATGCAGAGTTGCACCAGATTCTGAATGCTCCAATTTTAGTAAATCTCCCCCTCAATGTCTTAGGATGACAACATGTTGCTTAACAGATACAATAGAGTGAGTGTTGTCACCCTGGGACAGGAAGTATGTTACTAACAGGGTAACCTAGCAGAAAAAAAAAAAAAATACCTTAGGCCCCTTACACATGGGGCAGGCTCCATTGGAGTCTGTCGGTTTCACGAGGAATCTGTCCGCTGATCCCCACTGACCAGGCAGATGGCTGGTCTGTGTCAGCTCCGCTTATACAGAGCAGACACAGAAACAGCCCACTATCCTCTATGGGCGGTCAGATGTAATTGGACTGCCTTTCCATTTACATCTGACTGCCATCTGATATGATCTGCCAGACGGATGGGGAATGGATCCCCAACTGTCAATTTTTAGCAGACAGGATTGGATGTGGGCAGGTGTCAATGGACATAGAGAAGACTAGAGGATCCGATCAGGTCCACCTGAAAAACTGACTGTCCAATCAGGTCCACCTGAAAAACTGACTGACCAATCAGGTCCACCTGTGGGAAAAGGCCCTAAAACATTCAAGTTACCAGCTCTGACCTCAGGCAGGAGACAGGACAACCTTCATGGGGGCCTTATAGTTTGATACTGAGCTGACATGCCAATATTGGCAAAAACTGCTAATCTTGAGAAGCAAGGCTCAACTATTATTAAACTCCAAGCAATTATAAAAATAAAACAAAACAATTATATATATTATAGCACATATGTATTTATTAGACGCCCAACACCCACTTTTCAAGATGACGTTGAGACTATTGGGATGTCTTTACTATGCTACTGTGAAATTACCTTTTTTTTGTTTTTAAAATGAGTGCCCAGAAATGCATTTAGTAAAACCTTGGATTGCGAGCATAATTCTTTCCAGAAACGTGCTTGTTATCCAAAGCACTCATATGTCAAAGCGAATTTGCCCATAAGTAATAATGGAAGCTCAGATGATTCGTTCTGCAACCATTTATTCATAAGTCCTTCAGTCTATAGTCCATTTAAAAAGATTATAGCAATGTGTCTTCAAGGCAACTTCAGGGAATGCCTGGGGTAATCTTTCTGTAATCAATGTGAAGGGGGAAGGGGCAGGGAATGCCGCTCAGGTGTGCGTCCAATCTGGTGCTGGCTAGATCCGCCATCCGGAAAGATACATGTGAAAATGTGGAGCCGCACACAGATAGATGAAATCAAAAAGGGTGTCTTTATTCTTCAAAATCATCCAGGACAAACAGACAGTGCGAGGAACAGAATATGTCCAAGGTAGACGCGTTTCACGGCACGAACGGCCGCTTACTCATTACCACGGTAATCTTCCTGTAATGTCAGATCCAAATCACACCAATTAAGATGAGGATCCGACTTCAAGCTCATGCACAATGCAGCTCCCAAAAAAAAAAAAAAAAAAAAAGCTGCTTTCAAGCATTCAAGCTTTTATTTGAGCTTGAAGAACCTTGTGCTTTTTTGTGCTTTTGTTCACCTTTTTATTGAGCTTCTTTAAGCTTCTTTGAGCTTCTTTGAGCTTTTTGGAGCATAAGCATTTTTTTTTTTTTACAAACCCTCCTTAGGGCTCATGCACACTGCAGCTCAAAGAACCTCAAAGAAGCTGTTCCTACAGGCTTTTGAGCTTTTTTGAGCTCTTATTCTTTCTGCCTGGAATCTCCTCTCCATGTTAGCCAATGTGTCCATGCACACAATGGCTTTTTCAGGAATTTATAAGCATATGCTCTTACAGGCAGAAAAAAACCCCCCACCAAAATCGCGTTTTTGAGAGGAGCTTTCGAACAGAAAAGATGCCTAAGTGCCAAAAAAGGTGCGCAAACGAGCAAAAAAAGCACGAAAGAGCATGAAAAAGTTTGAAGAAGCTCGAAAACACACAAAAAAATAGGAAAAATTAGGGGAGGGTTTGTAAAAAAAAAAAGTTTATGCTCAAAAAAGCTCAAAGGAGCTCAAAGAAGCTCAATAAAAATGTGCAAAAGAGGCCAAAAAAGTACAAGCTTTTTCAAGCTTAAACAAAAAGTCAAATGCCTGTAAAAGCAGCTTTGTTTTTTTTTTTTTGTTTTGTTTTCTTAGCTGCAGTGTGCATTAATCTCTACATTCTATGGGCACAAGTCGGATAGAAGTAGTACAAGAAACTTTTCTAAAGTCGACTTTAGTAAAGAGCGACTTTAGTAAAGAGCGACTTCAGTAGTGCTAATTAAGACAGCTCTCATCTACTAAAATGGGAGCATGATGCTACTCGTATTGCAAGACCTTGCTCGTTTATCAAGTTAAAATTTAGTAAAAAAGTTTGCTTGTCTTGTAAAACACTCGCAGACCAAGTTACCTGTGCTCATTTTTTTTTTTTTTTTTTTTTGAGTTGCATGTCTATGCAAACAGCAAACAACATCAGCCATGTCTTGGGGAACAATGATGACTGGCTGTCATGAATGTCATTCTAACTGTTAAGCTTTTCCTTTCTCAAGTTCGATCGGCTGAGGGTGGAGGTCCAAAGGTGCCTGATGACTTATTGAATGGATCTCTATATTTACCACATCTATTTGTTGATCTCTATTGAACTCTACAGTTCCTGTGTTGTAGTCTTTATTCAGACTTTCATTGACATTCATGCTTTCAATGACCTTCAACAGCTCTAATCAGAAAGGCTCTTCTTACCTTTGATTGGCCTAAGCTACTGATACAGTGAACAGTATCAGCACATTCATATTATCAGTAATACTGTTTCAGCCTCTCATATTAAACCCATTGATAAATAATTCTCTTTAGTATGATACAAGGAACATCTTCTACTAAGCATATTGCTGGATTTCATTTTCTATTAATTGCAGGTATTTTATAGCTATATATAATATCTCACAAAAGGAAGCCTCTTCTAAAGATGATGCACAAGAAAGCCCACAAACAGTTTGCTAAAGACAAGCAGACTAAGGACATGGATTACTGGAACCATGTCCTGTGGTCTGATGAGACCTGGATAAACTAATTTGTTTCAAATGATGGTGTCAAAAGTGTGTGTCCGCAACCAGGTGAGGAGTACAAAGACAAGAGTGTCTTGCCTACAGTCAAGCATGGTGGTGGGGGTGTCATGGTCTGGGGCTGCTTGAGTGCTGCTGGCCCTTGGGAGCTACAGTTCATTGAGGGAACCATGAATGCCAACATTTACTGTGACTTACTGAAGCAGAGCATGAACCCCTCCCTTCGGAGACTGGGACGCAGGGCAGTATTCTAACATGATAACGACTACAAACACAGCTCCAAGGAGGCCACTGCCTTGCTAAAGAAGCTGAGGGTAAAGGTGATGGACTGACCAAGCATGTCTCCAGACCTTAACCATATTGAGCATCTGTGGGGCATCTGCAAACGGAAGGTGGAGGAGCGCAAGGTCTCTAACATCCACCAGCTCCGGGATGTCATCATGGAGGAGTGGAGGAAGACTCCAGTGGCAACCTGTGAAGCTCTGTGTCACGTACCTGATCCGAAGCCGGAGTGTAGAGAGGGCTCCCCTTCCGGCTAGGTGCAGAGCACCCCTGGAGGTGAGACAGGGAGTGCTGTGCCCGAAGTAACACGGGTTGCCGGCTGGGATGGCCAGATGGAGGCTGGAGCCAATGAGTGGTAAGTCCTAGGCAGATCTGGAACACTTGGCAAGCCAGGCAGGTGTGCTGCAGCAACAAAGGTAAGCTGGGTAGCCCACAGGAGACTGGTAATGGTAGGTCAAGCAGTCCGAGTCGGCAACAGGAAATCCAAGATTAGCAGGCAAAACAAGGCACAAGGAACACGGAAAGCTGAAGATCATCCAGCAGCTAGTGACTGTAATTGCTGAGCTTAAATAGGCCGTTTGGCGCCTAGCGCCGTTACGTCCTGCGTGCGTGCGTGCGCATTGGCGCACGCACATTCTTGGTTGTGTTTGCCCGGAGTTGGCCGCGCACGCTGATTAGCCAAACTGTTGGTGGTTACCTGACACTCTGGTGAACTCCATGCCCAAGAGGGTTAAGGCAGTGCTAGAAAATAATGGTTGCCACACAAAATATTGAAACTTTGGGCCCAATTTGGACATTTTAAATTAGGGGTGTACTCACTTTTGTTGCCAGCTGTTAAGACATTATTGGCTGTGTGTTGAGTAATTTTGAGGGGACAGCAAATTTACACTGTTATACAAGCTGTATACTCACTACTTTACATTGTAGCAAAGTGTCATTTCTGCAGTGTTGTCACATTAAAAGATATAATAAAAAATTTACAAAAATGTGAGGGGTGTACTGACTTTTGTGAGATACTGTATATATATATATATATATATATATATATATATATTACTGTGCAAAAGTTTTAGACAAGTGTGAAAAAATGCAGTAAATTAGGAATGGTTTCAGAAATAGAAGCGTTAGTAGTTTATTTTTATCAGTTAAAAAAAATGGAAAGTAAATGAGCAGAGGAGGAATCCAAATCAAATCAATATTTGGTGTGATCACCCTGTGCCTTCAAAACAGCATCAATTCTTCTAGGTACACTTGCATACAGTTTTTGAAGGAACTCAGCAGGTCGGTTGCTCCAAACATCTTGGAGAACTAACCAGAGATCTTCTGTGAATGTACTGTAGGCTGCCTCAAATCCTTCTGACTTCATGTAATCCCAGACAGACTTGATGATGTTGAGATCAGGGCTCTGTGGGGGCCAAACCATCACTTCCAGGACTCCTTGTTCTTTTTTACGCTGAAGATAGTTCGTCGTGACTTGATATTAAAGTCTTGTTTTTTTTTTTTCTTTAAAAATACCAAACATGTTATACCTACTTGCTATGTGTAGTGGTTTTGCACATAGCAGCTCAGATCCGCCTCTTCTCAGGCCCAAAGTTTGCACTGCGTTCTGCGAACCGATTTGGGGGTGTCATTAACTTTATATTGACACCCGCAGCAGTTTGTAGAGCCCATGGTGAACTGCCTGCTATTTTGATGCGGTGCGGGAACTGTGGTTTTGACACCGCATTAGCGTGGACCCAGCCAAAGGGTGGAAAATGGTAAGGAATATCTTGTGTGATGTTTATTGCTATTGTTTATCATTATTTTATATTTTGCTTATTCATCTCTTATCCTTCTAAAGTTATTTTTAAAAGTCAATGTTAGAATAACTTTTTACAGATCGTCTTAAACATGTCCCTTTAGAAAATGTGATAAAATGCTTTCACAAGTGTTTAAGTGTTATATTAATATTTTATCAAAACTGTGTGATACCGTATTCTGCTTTTTCACCTCTTATGGTGTAAAAAAAAAAAAAAAAAACTTAACATACTAAATTAACTGTAAAAACTAAAAATAAAATGTCCTCTCCTATCCTCTGCTTTCTGTTCCCTCCCCTCCCCTCCCCTCCCCTCCCCTCATTTTAAACATCTTCAAATTTAAACAGACAGCAAACCTTTCTTCTTCATCCGTATTTATTATTAGACCCATCAAGGCTATTAACTGTAATGAAACATTTCTGTTCATACAAGTGCATGAATGGAAAGAGTTACCAATTCCAAGAATCAGCAGAAGAAACGATGGTTTTTGTAGATAGTGTATCTAAACTTCTTGGTCCCCAGATGCCCGTATCCATTATCCCTACTAATCAGACCCTTGGTTGTGTATCTTCGGGTAGTTAGGTAAATTATGAAGAACATAATTAATCACAATATAACCAGCATTAATATTTTTATTTTTCTCCCTTTTCCCGGAGGTAAAAATAGTCAAGAGGTTTGTTTGGTTCTGTTTTTGGAACCGAGAAATGGACATGGCTAAATTCAATTCTGCACAAAGGATCGTCTCTTATTAATATAATTGGTAGGCAGGAAAACACGACTCAGGCTGGATTAGTGTTACTAATTATACCTCCCCCCCCCTGTAGTAGACAATGCTCTAGATTATATTACTGCTAATTTGGTTAATGAAACAATTAATGATTGGGAAGTACTGGAGAATTATTGCCAGGTCTGTAAGGGTTTTATGTTTCATTTTTTGTTGTAATTAGCCATTAGTTTCATTACCATGTTTCATGTAGCATAGACTATCTGGAGTGTATATACTAAAGGCAAATAGGCTGCTCTCTTTGCAATAGAAGTCGCACGGTCCAAGAGATTTTTCTACAGAACTTAGTGAATGTGGTAAAGTTTCACTTTGCAAGGGATACCTAAAAACATGTCAGAAAGTGTGTACACCGCTCATGAGAATGAATGGTAAGCAGTTCAGGGTGGGTGCCGGCCTCGGCTCACAACTGTGGTATGCAGATAGATAGGAAAAATTGGCAGCACTCCACTAAAAAACTTGGATGAAGTAAGATCCTGACAAGAATCAACAGGATACAACAGAGTTAATAGAAAGACGCGTTTCACACGAGCGCAGTGTGCTTGTTCACTACTGAAGTTAAAGTAACTACTGAAGCTTGTAGTGAACAACCACGCTGTGTTCATGTGAAACGCGTCTATCTATCTATCAATCCTGTTGTATCCTGTTGAAGCTTAACATATACAAATAAAGGATCTTACTTTGACCACGTTTTGTGGGGAGTGCAGCCAATTTCTCCTGTATATCTGCCTTATCACGTGCAAGGAGAATAATAAAATACATTGCTTTTGCTCCACGTGATTAGATGATGGGAGTCAGCAGAGCTTCCCCTTTCACTATGCTCTGGGGCAAATTCTCTTGCAAAGTGCAATTACCATTTCAAAGTGAACTGTCTTTCTGCCTTTAGTAAATCAATCCCTATAAATCACTGTAATCGTTCTATCTATTTAAAGTAAAACTAAACACTCCAGTATGAAACATGTGCCAAATCCAGTTATCGTGATAAACAATCCTCAAAGGGTAAAGAAAATCTTCCTTTACCTCCCCAGGCTGATCTTTCCTCCACAAAGTTTTGCACGTGATACCCAGATGTAGGCTGGTACCTTTTACTACTGTGATTCTGACATCATGTGTAAATTAAAAAATTTAATTTTCTTTATAAAAATAAAAACTTTATTCGTATATTTTTTTTATATCATCATAAAATATGAAGAAAATGGGACTTTTAAATAATTTGGAGTAATGCTCAAGAACATAAGATCACAAGCCAACAACTCGATAGCTTCTTTGTTTCTTTGTGAAAACTTTATTTGAGCACTACAGCAATTGCAAAGTCCATAAAATACTAACGCATTTCGGCCGAAGCCTTACTCATAGCATTCCAATGCTCAAGAACGCCTTTCCCAGGATTGAGGTAAACACAATATTCTAACCAGTACTAGTTCTAACTAATGTAGAGAGTAAAATCTATTTTCTACATTAATTTTAAAAATAAAGTTAAAGTAGAAGTTCAGCTTAAAACTAACTCTAAATATACTCGTAGCCACATTCTAAGACTAACCTATATAGCCCTGTCAAGAAGAAATCGCTATAAATACCTTTTTTGAAGCCGGTCCGGTCCAGTCCCAAGCTGAGCCACCAAGGGCAGCTTCTGTGTGTGGGAGTGTGCAGAAAAGGCAGCCGACAACAGTAGCCTCATAGCCCCATTCAGCCGACACAAGTAGCCTCATAGCCCCATTCAGCCGACAACAGTAGCCTCATAGCCCCATTCAGCCGACAACAGTAGCCTCATAGCCCCATTCAGCCGACAACAGTAGCCTCATAGCCCCATTCAGCCGACAACAGTAGCCCCATAGTAACTCTATGGATGACGTCACTTCACAGTTGTCGGCTGTCTCCTGCTCACAGCATCTGCCGCTGGAGACTGGACCGGATCAGCTTCAGAAAAGGTATGTATATCGATTTTTGCTTTACAGGGTTAGATAGGTTGATCTTGGAGTGTGGCTATGAGTAGATTTAGAGATAGTTAATTTTAGGCTGAACTTCCACTTGAAGTCTTTAAGGTATGCATGCATTGCAGACCTGCATGTGCATTAAATTTTGAGTGCATAGCTACTGTAATCAGTGAACCAAGGTAATTGTTTATGGTGTGATGCTAATTTGCCCTGGGGTTTGAACATCCAAGCTATGTTGTCGTTGTGCCTGCTGCTTCTTTAATGTACACCATAGAATGTGCATGCCAACAATCTTTTGACATAAATAAAATGAAAATGAATGTGATCAACTCGCTTAGCAATGACATGCATACGCTAAGATAAGAAGTATGTCAAAAAACCCCGTAAGCTATGCTGTCACAGGAATAAAGACACAGCATGTATGAATATTTATCATTTGACTCTCTATTCGAGGCACCGGCACATAGAATCTTGTATGACAGATTGAATACACCT